>NC_081372.1:10304167-10534167 GCF_030684315.1 Stegostoma tigrinum
ATTTTCTGTGGGAGGGTTGCGTGTCTTTCGAATTCCTTTCATCAAGAGACATGGAAAATCAGTGCAGTAGGAGGCCATTTGGTCCTTCAAGCCTCCATCACTATTTGTTATGATGATGGTTGATCATGCAATTTCAGTATCCCACTTCTGCTTTCTCTCCATACCCGTTGATCCCTTTAGCCACAAGGGTCGCGTCCAGCTCCCTCCTGAATATACCTAACGAACTGGCCCCAACAGCTTTCTGTGGCACACAATTCCACAGTGAAGAAATTCTTCCACATCTCAGTCGTGAATGGTTCACACCTTATTCTTAAGACTGTGGATGCAGAATCTTTAAATATTTTTAAGGCAAAGCTAGACAGATTCTCCGTTATCAAGGGGATGAAAGATTATTACCTGTATGCAGTGATAGTCAGATCAGCCATGATCTTATTGATCATCATAGCAGGATAAAAGGGCCGAATGGCCTACTCTTATTTTTAGTTTATATGTTCGGAAGCTGACTGCATGTTTTGAAAATAGATTTTCTTCTTCATTTAACCTGGTGGTTGAGATGGGGCAAGAGAGGGGACGGCGTCAACGTGGCCTTGTAGATGTGGGTAGTGGTAGAGGAGTCAGAGAGAAAGAGACCTGCCCATCTTTAGCCTGCAGTAAGACTATCTCAGTAGCTGCACCGATACTGCCACCTGCTACAGTAACAGCTCAAGCCAGCCATTAGCCCCAGACACTTTCCCCTATTGACAAAAACCAAATGACTGCTGGCAATCGAAAAAAGAACAAAACCCACCCCCCCGCAAAAAACCCCCAGCATGTCAGGCAGCATCTGTGGAGAGAGAACAGCACCCTGGAACATGGAGTGGTATCTTTCCAGACCCTGAACCACAGAGGCAAAGATCAGAAACTTAGGAAAATTGGGTGAGACTTCAAGTATTGCAGTTCTCCTCTTAAACTGACTGTAAAAGTCACATTTCAACCAAGTTCTGGACTTCAAAATGAGATTCTCATTTGTAAGTAGCTGACACCTAAACAAATATTATTGACCATAATCACTGCATGATTATTTAATCTTGCCTCATCCGTTTTCCCAGCCACAATGGATGAGGGGGGCATCAACATGATGTGGTACATAGTCCAAATTCACATCAGCAACTAATTGAGACAAAACTCACTAGGCTGTGGACAGAAACTCTCCCTCAAACATGATGAAAATGACAATGCCAATTTTGCTGGTGAGTTCTCCAGATTTTTGTTCTACATTGCTGTTTTTATGGTTCAGTCACATAGATTACCTACAGCGTGGAAGCAGGCCATTTGGCTCTGAACAGCATCCCACCCAGACCACTCCCCCCACCCCATCCCTGTAACCCTGCATTTCCCTTCACTAACCTACCTAGCTTGCACATTCCTGGACACGATGGGACAATTTCCCATGGCCAATCAACCTAACCTGCATATCCTTGGACTGTGGAGGAAACCAGAGCACCTGGAGGAAATCCACACAAAGATGGTTGGAGGGACCTGCAAAATCCACACAGACAGTAGCCCGAGGCTGGAATCAAGTCTGCGTCCCTGGCGCTGTGAGGGAGCAGTGCTAATTATTGAGTCACCCTGCCACCCCAAACAAATGGCAGCAGTGGGATCTACTAAAGGTGTCAATAGGCAGTGACATCTGGGAGGTGTGAGGGTGGAGGGAGGAATCAGACTCACCAGGCTCTGGGGTCAGCCTCAGGGTTATGTTAATCAGGATCCAGTGAAATTTTCTCAAATGACACTTTGCATTCAAATGGAGTTAAAGAAGGGGTTGTCAACATTTCAAGATTGTTACCTTCTTCATGCAACCTGACGAAAAGTTCTCAGATCTCAAAACATCAACTTTCAGTGGAATCAGTAAGGCATTTGATAAGGTTCCCCATGGAAGGCTCATTCAGAAGGTCAGGAGGAATGGGATACAGGGGAACTTAGCTGCTTGGATACAGAATTGGCTGGCCAACAGAAGACAGCGAGTGGTAGTAGAAGGAAAATATTCTGCCTGGAAGTCAGTGGTGAGTGGGGTTCCACAGGGCTCTGTCCTTGGGCCTCTACTGTTTGTAATTTTTATTAATGACTTGGACGAGGGAATTGAAGGATGGGTCAGCAAGTTTGCAGACGACACAAAGGTCGGAGGTGTCGTTGACAGTGTAGAGGGCTGTTGTAGGCTGCAGCGGGACATTGACAGGATGCAGAGATGGGCTGAGAGGTGGCAGATGGAGTTCAACCTGGATAAATGCGAGGTGATGCATTTTGGAAGGTCGAATTTGAAAGCTGAGTACAGGATTAAGGATAGGATTCTTGGCAGCGTGGAGGAACAGAGGGATCTTGGTGTGCAGATACATAGATCCCTTAAAATGGCCACCCAAGTGGACAGGGTTGTTAAGAAAGCATATGGTGTTTTGGCTTTCATTAACAGGGGGATTGAGTTTAAGAGTCGTGAGATCTTGTTGCAGCTCTATAAAACTTTGGTTAGACCGCACTTGGAATACTGCGTCCAGTTCTGGGCGCCCTATTATAGGAAAGATGTGGATGCTTTGGAGAGGGTTCAGAGGAGGTTTACCAGGATGCTGCCTGGACTGGAGGGCTTATCTTATGAAGAGAGGTTGACTGAGCTCGGTCTCTTTTCATTGGAGAAAAGGAGGAGGAGAGGGGACCTAATTGAGGTATACAAGATAATGAGAGGCATAGATAGAGTCGATAGCCAGAGACTATTTCCCAGGGCAGAAATGGCTAGCACGAGGGGTCATAGTTTTAAGCTGGTTGGTGGAAAGTATAGAGGGGATGTCAGAGGCAGGTTCTTTACGCAGAGAGTTGTGAGAGCATGGAATGCGTTGCCAGCAGCAGTTGTGGAAGCAAGGTCATTGGGGTCATTTAAGAGACTGCTGGACATGCATATGGTCACAGAAATTTGAGGGTGCATCCATGAGGATCAATGGTCGGCACAACATTGTGGGCTGAAGGGCCTGTTCTGTGCTGTACTGTTCTATGTTCTATGTTCTATGTTCTATCACCATGTCTAACAGTGTAAGAGATTAGTGGAGAGAAATCCAGGTCCTGTTAGGATCTGAAAGTTTGCCAGATCTCCCTGCAGTTGGTACTCAGCAGTTTTCTACTGGGATTAAGACCCTGCCAAAAGTAGCTGGCCAAACAGACGATGCCACCTTCAATACTTGGGAGAGGGGAGTCTGCAGCTCCTGCTAGTACAGCACACACAGGCACCGAGGATGGGTGAGTGACCATGTAGGGATAAATGTAGGGCACTGCCCTAACTGGTTCACCAGGTGGGTACACTTGTTCTCATTCACCTGAAACTGAAAGAATCAAATCTGAGGCCCTTTCATTGACCTCTTGAAAGCCTCAATTGGCAGTGGAGCAGGAGGTTCAGTATTGCGGCCTTCCTACCCAGAATTTAATTCTGCTGGAGCTGGGAACAAGTGGGGTTCTGGAATGCAACCACCATCGCACATTAAGTTTTGTTCCCATCTTGGGATTCTGAAAATTCAACCTTCTTTATCTTTCTCCTCAGATGCTATCAATAAGTATTTCCAGTATTTTGTTTCTATTTCAGATTTCCAGCATCCACATTTTGCTTTTGTACAACTAATGACTGTTTAAATATTTAACTAAATTTTATACAGAAAAAGAAATACTGTGTCCTGGGGCTCTTTACTCAGATGGGGTGTAGTGGCTAGTGGACTTGGAAGCAAAACGCTCGAGAAATCTAAATAAGCCTCTTTCCAATCTGCTTCATCTGAAGTGAATACTAAAGGAAAAGTCAAGAAACCAATTAGAAAAATGCACGCAATTCAGTTGTGGGACGAGTGCTTCTGTCAAAGCCACGATTTGTTGCAATTCCTCAATTGTCCTTCAACTGAATAGTTTGCTGGGCTGGTTCAAAGGGCAGTTAACAGTCATTCACTGTGTTGTAACTCTGGAGTCACACATAGGCCAGACCAAGTAAGGATTGGCAGATTTCCCTCCTTAAAGGGCATTAGTGGATTTTTAATGATCACAGGTTTCAATTCATCGTGACTATTGCCGATATTAGCTTTATAATTCAAATTTAGCAATCAAATTTATAGCGGAATTTGAAGTTATGTTCCCTTAGCATTAGTCTGGGGTCGCTGCATCATTAGTCCAGTGACATCGCTGCAACTCCACTATCTTCGCTGAAGAGCGCGATTATTTGATTTGTAAATATGCAGATTTTACTAACTTTCTGGTTTATCTTTCAGGGTACAGGTGATACCAGTGGAGGATGCCGTTGCCGTGTCAGTGGTAAACCATGCCATCCCAACTGCCAGAATTGCCATTGAACAGATGTATAGCCAGTTAATGTAGGGTACAGAAAGCCCACAGAAATATAATTGTGACAATTCCTTCTGATGTGCACATTACTGCTGTCTGGGGAAATAAACCCATAATGCTATCCTCCTTCGAAGTTGGAATTCAAACCTATTTCTGCTTCAAGGGAGTGTTGAATTTACTTTGGGTAAAATCACTGTTTACAGAAGCATGTCGTCCCTAAATCATGGTGGTAGAGCGCATATGTGAGCATCCATGGATGTAAATGGATTTCTGCCACACTTCCAGCAAACGTCACAAAGGGAATTCTTGGTCCTGTCAATGGTGAAGATGGGCAGCCTTCTTTAGGTGCACAGTTTCAATCACATTTGCATGCATAGTTGGAGTGTAGGAGGAAACCATTCAGCCCATTGTGTCTGTACCATCTCCCTACAACTGTTTTTGATTCATATGATTATCCAGTTGCCTGAAAACTACACTTCAGTGTTTTGCTACCATACTGTCAAGTCACATATTCCATACCCTCACCACTCACCATGCAAGCAAGATATACTGCACATCACCTTATTTGTTTTGTAAACCACCTTAAAGCAGTGTCCTCAAGCTCCTGTCCCTCTGGCAATAGGCAGTTTTCCCTCCACTGATCCATCCAGATTTTGAACAGTTTTACTTCCTCAAATCTCCCCTTCTGTGAGGAAAAGAGTCCAGCTTCTCAAATCTATTCAGGTGACTGAAATATCCTCTTATCAATCAGACCCCCTGCTGACTTCACATTTTCCACTGTTCCCACAATACCTTTAGAAACATATCCTTTATTTCACTTTCCTTTTCTCATTCTTACTATCAAAATGCACCACTTCTCACTTTTTTTTTGCATTAAAACATCCACCAGCTTGTCTGTGCTCTTGATATCTATTGCCATACTCCTCAGTCTTCAGGACTTGTAGGTTTTGTGTCAATTAAAAATTGAAGCTTTTCCACTTGCACAAGCAAGTCTACATTAATTAATGAATCAAGAAAAGCAGTAGCCCCAGTACCTAAAACCCTGGGAAACACCCTTTTCTTTTATTCAACCAGATTTAACTTTGATAAGTCTGTTAGGTAGCGTTTTATTAAATATCTTTTGGAAGTCCACAGACATGACAGCAGTCATGTTGTATCAGAGAAAATAGAAACTGCAGATGCTGGAGAATCCGAGATAACAAGGTGTGGAGCTGGATGAACACAGCAGGCCAAGCAGCATCTTAGGAACAGGAAAGCTGACGTTTCGGGCCAAGAAAAGGGTCTAGGCCCGAAACGTCAGCTTTTCTGATCCTAAGATGCTACTTGGCCTGCTGTGTTCATCCAGCTCCACACCTTGTTGGCAGTCATGTTATACTCATCAAACCATGTTAGTTAAACATGACTTGCCTTTAACAAATCAGTGCCAGAGGTTGCCAGAGTTCCATTTGGAAATGAGTGGTAGGTAATTTGCAATAAAGCATGTCCTTAACTGTTTAGCCATGTTTAGACATTTAAAGATTGATTAATAAAATTACAGTCTAGCAATAAATGTATGAAGTCAATAAGGTGAAGACAGGTCAGCTCATTCCTCAGTTGTTTTTGATCTTGCACAAGCTTAGAGAATATTTTATGAACTGAATTAATGTGTGCTTTAGCAGCACCCAGTTCTTTCTACTCAGCTGTACAATTTTGTTTGGCATGGTGGCTCAGTGATTAGCACTGCTACCTCTGTGCCAGAGACCTGGGTTCAATTCCAGCCTTGGGTGACTATCTGTGTGGAGTTTGCATGTTCTCAGTGTCAGCGCACGTTTTCTCCCACAGTCCAGAGATGTGCATGTCAGGTGAATTGTCTATGCTAAATTGCCCAGTGTCCAGGCCATGTACAGACTAGGTAGATTAGCCATGGTAAATGTAGAGTTGCCAGATTAGGGTGGGAAGTGGGAGAGATGCCCTTCAGAGGGTTGGTGTGGACTCAATGGGCTTAATGATCTGCTTCCACACTATAGGGATTCAGTCATGAATCTCAAAGGGAGAGTTTGAAGGTGATATTTAGCACATATGTGAGCATGACTGTTTTTCATGAAAAACAAACCTCCTTTACTGTGGATGAAAGCAGTGATTGCCCTCCCATCCCACTGCAAGCCTGACAGAAGAGCCAGCGAACACACTGAAAACATTGTATAGGTGGTGTTTTTCTTGGCTTTCTGAGTTCCTCTCAAGTTAAAACAGGCAAATGGTTGAATCTTGTTGAGAATTCTTAAATACATCCACTTGCTGAAAGCACAATACATTTTTTAAGATTGTTACTAGGCAGCTGGAATACATTGCTTGTAATATAACAAATGATCTCCTAGCGTAACTTTATTTGGAAGGATCCTACTCCGTATGGTATAGTAGCATCAATGAAGATATGTGAGCACATACCAGAGATTTAAACAAATGGACAGTTACTATATGTATATATAAATATGAAATAAAGGACTAAAATTTTCTTGAAATGATTTAAACCTGGTGTTGTACCTTCAATGTGACTCCAGCTTACAGCATTAGTTGTGGACAGGGTAGGTGAGTGGTTTATTTGTGTGATTACTAGTAAATGCATTGATAGAATAGCAATACTGAACAAAGAAACTTCTGTGCAGCTTTGTTAGATATTATCAACTCTGGCTCCCAGAACTGCAGAAGACAGCACCAAAAAAGGTCAAAAGGAGGATAGGCAAGCCAGAAGTGTATTGTTCTAGTTGTCCTGCTATAGGAAGAATATTAATAAATTGGAGAGGGTGCAGTAAAGATTAACCAGGAGGGTTTGTGTCATAAGGAGAGGCTGGGATCTTTTCTCCCCCCACTAGAGCATAGGAGGTTGAAGGTGTCCTCATAGACGTCTATAAAATCAGAAGGGTATAGATAAAGCAAATTGTAAAAGATGTTGCTTCCTGCCTCCTCCCCCACCAATCGAGTAGGAAAGTTCAAAACTTGAGGGCATATTTTTAAGGTGAGAGCGAAAGGATTTTTAAAAAGAGACCTTAGGAGCAACTTTTTCCACAGAGAGTGGTTCATATGTGGAATGAGGAAGTGGTGGATGTAGGTATAGTTACAACATCTAAAATACATTTGGACAGGTACATGAATATGAAACATTGATAATTATGTGCCAAACACACAAGTAATATTGTTTAGTTTGGGGAAACTTGGTCAGCATGGATAAGTTGGACCAAAGGGTTTGTTTCCATGCTGTACGATTCAGATTCTGTAAAACACAGTACACAAATTTTACCGCCCTCACACCCTGGATGACAACATTTTATTTTCTTTTAAAAGAAAAAGACTTCTCACAACCCTTCGAAATAATCCAAATCCTTATCTTGTATCAAATAAAACTAGTGTAGGGAGCTAGAGCTCGAGCTCTGAAATACAACGGAGCTAATGTTAAGTTCTGAAGAGGTCAAATTCAAATTATAAGTTGCAAAAAGAGTAATATTAGAACTGAAATATTAACCTTCTCTCTCCACAGATGCAGCCGGACTTACTGAGTTTTCCCAGTTGCCCCATCCTGCGCTTGACTACAAAACCATTGTTCAATAATACTGAAATTTACTGAGAGGTAGCTTAGAGCTGTGTGGAGCTTTGCCCAAAGGAAGGATATCTCTCTCTCAAAAGGAGCACAAGAAAATTCACTAGATTGATTATCAGGATGAGAAGATTGCCTATGCTGAATGAATCAAGTTAATCCTAGAATTTAAAAGAATAAGATAATTTCATTGAAATGTATGAAACTGTTAAGGGTTTTGATAGGATGTTTGCCCAGTTCGTAAGTCACCAAACAATATCCCCCAAGTAGTGTGACAAAATGCAGTTAAAACACCAAAGACTGGTCTGAAAATACTGTGTCAAAGAGAAAAGATGGTATGAGCAGGAAACTGTGCACAGCATCACTTGCAGTTGTTAGCATCTGAGATTTCATACAAACTGGATGAATCATTATGCTTTCCTTCCATCTGGAAATTCATCTTAACTAAGTGATATAGCAGCAAATGATCCAGATCAGAAGCAACTGTGCATTGCTCAGCAAGGTCTGGGATCAAGTCAGAGGTTCCCAGGTTCCTATTTTGGCTTGATATGAACTAGACAAGAGGTTTGATATTCAATTAACAACTCAGTTACACTGATCAAGGAATTTACAGAAACTTAATACAGACATCAGCAATAGAAGGATGCATCTGTGGAGACTGTGACAATCCCGTTTGACTCAAGATCTTTAACAAGAGCTAAAACAATAGGTGCATTAGCTATGGCTCAAAGTTCTCCAAGTGAGGAGCCAGTATATCAGCATGAAGTTGTGGCTAGGTCTCAGTCAAGGATTTTTAGGTATTTTTAAATCAACTTGTCTAGGGTTGACATGATACACCTTTGGAGCAAGTGGGTCTCAAATCTAAGCTTTGAAAAGCAGCAAGGGACCAATGAAAGAGCTCACATTGGTTTTGTACGGCTGGAGTCACAAAATTCATCATTCTGGATTCTCTTGGTCTGATTCAATGGTATCTACTGGTGGTTCCTGTAAATTACTTCCTTATATTTTAAGTAAATATAAATACACTGTGACACAATGCATTAGTTGACTAAAATAAGCATTTGGTTACTTGGCTTTACAAAGTGATGATGTATAAAAGTAAGTTTACAACTTTATGAATTACTGGTTTAGGTACTGTGAAATAGATAATTCTGTGAATCACACTTTAGCAGAAATGTAAAAGTCATGGAAAGGTACAGAAGATGTTTATCTTAATGAGGAAGGGAGAATTCTTTTTTTAAACTAAAGTCAAGATCAGGCAGCATTTATAAAGAGGAAAAGTGTTAGTGACGTATCATTAATATTCTGTTCTCTTCACAGCTGCTACCTGACCTATTTCCAGAATCTGCAATATTTTATATGAGGGAAATTCAGTTATGTGCTCAGGTTAGAAAAGTTGAGATCGGTCCCCTTTCAACAGAAAGGGTTAAGAGATGACTTAACAATAATTTAAGTTGATGAGATGTCTTGACGGATAACTATTCCCACTGATGCGTGGATTAAAAATTAGAGGTAACTGATTTTACAACACTGACAGAAGTTCCAACAAGGAGATTTTTTTTGCTGCATATCTAACATCTTTTACAGAGCCCTCAGTAACCCATAATATATTTCAACTTATACACTTCAGAATCCTTGAACCCTGATGCATAGGAGGTCATTCAGTCTGTTGCTCCCCTGATGGCTCTCAATGAGCAGTTCTATTTGTAACCTTGCCAGTTTCTCATCTTCGTATACCTGACCAATTCTACATTAGAAGTTATTTATGAAATCAGCTCCCACCAGTTTCTTCAGAATCCAAATACTGGTAAAATTCTCATCCTACTTTTCCTGCCTTTGAAAGTACATTGCTTTCTAAACTTTATCCTGATAGCATATCAGGTTTCAACTGAAAAACACATCTCTATTTACTACTAAGTTGTAGTACTGAAATCTATGGTTTCATTAACACAATACAATAACAGGATAGATGCTTCATTTGTGGAAATGGTAGCTCAATTTTATAAATTCAGGAACTTTTCTAACTGGGCTTTACATTGTAGTTGTGTTCAGTTGTTATTTAGCCTATCAATTTTAATTGTGTCTACATTGACAATGACTAGCACGGAAGTAAAACTTTTTTTTCCCCATAGCGATGGCCTTTGAAAGAATTGACAGAGAAATGGAACAAGTAGTTAAAAATGGCAAGTGACATTGGCTTCCCACATCCAAGTCTGTGGCAAGAAATCCATGTGGAAACTCAGGGTAGAGTATATAAAGTTGATAGTAAAGGACCTCTTAAAACATAATATATATTAGGTATAAATGGAGAAAATCAAAGTTGTATTATGGAGAATGAAATTAGTTGTATTTTTATTTATATAACTCTAAGGAAAGGTGGAACTGCATGGTGTTCACTTATTGGTTACACAACAACACGTATCCTCTAGAAAACCTGGACTCAATACTTCTGAGACTAGCTGGTGAGTTTGGATTGAAATAAAACCGCTCAGCAACAGTTTTTGGATTTGTTTGGAGTTGCAGTTTATCACAACTGAAATAAAAAAGACAGCAGTTGCATTCAGAACTGCAAAAGCCCAAAAGCCAAACCATTTCTCTCTCTCCCCCGCCGCAAGAGAAAGAAAACCAGCACTAAAAGATCCCAAAAAAAGAGACAGTAACTTCTAATGCAAGCAAAACCCAGATCCATCACTATGAAAATTCTAAGATTTCTTGGTTAATGTCAACAGTCCTATAACCAGTGTAATTAATTATACAGAATATCTAGCTTAGTTGTTAAGTAATACATTATCTTGTCAAGTTTTTCAATAGATTTAAGGTTGTAGTTAAAATGCAAAAAAAAACATGAGTGTATTTTGATTAAAGCCTAATGGGGGACCAATTGAATTACATCTGGAACACAGCACCTTATGTTTACCGTTAAATAAATATACCAGTTAGGGTCTGGGCTATCCCCTTACAATGCTTTGGAGTGGAGGAGGTCTGGTCTGGTCCAGAACACTACCCCACTTTCACGCTCAGGAATTAGCGCAAATCCCGAACACCAAACAAAACAGCAGTAAAACATCATAGTGGCATTCACATGTTAAAATCACTGAATATATTCAAGAAATGGACAAATTTTTAGATCTTCAAAGTATCAAGGGGAACGGAAAGAAAACAGGAATAATGTGTTTGAGTTAGAGAATCATCCATGATCATATTGAAGTGGCAGAGCAGGCTCAGAAAGCCACGTGGCCTACCTAGTTTCTAGCAGCAGCTCCTAGTTCCTATGTTCTATCTTATAGGTCAATACATAATACAACACAAAACAACTGTATTAAATATGAAAGCCTGAATGCAAGATATTAGTGAACAAACTAGCACCAGTCATTAAATCCACATCCACTGCCTCTGTGTTAACAAGCTGCTCTGGAAATGTGTTCTTTTGAAAAAAGAGACATAACTGCTTTACAACAGGCCTGATCAGAGCTGCTACAGCCAAATATCCACAGCTAGGACAACAATAGGGAATAACGTGATTTTATTTCTCCTGACACCATTCATTATTTCTGCACCAACATCAGGATTATAGACGACAGCTTGGAAATCTGGATAAATAACACTAACAATGAGATTGACATCCTCAGGTGTTGTCAGGTGAAGTGGATACCATAAACACCACCCAAGTGTTCTTATGAGATATTGGCCAATCTTCCTGAAGGCAGATTGTACTCGTACTTCAATGAAATCCATAAATAGTTTGTAAATCGTTAAGGGCACGTGATAATTCACATCATGTCTGGACTTTTGTATCCCCTCTTATCCATAAATTATGAATTATGCTCAACAACTTCCCTCCATTTATTCCAGGGCATTCGGGTCAGCTTTTGAACTGTAGCAATAGAGGCTGCTGTAGTACAGTGCTATCGTCCCAGCTTCTTGGCCAGAAGGCCTGGTTTCAAGTCTCTCATGCTCCAGAGTTATCATATCTGAACAAGCTGTTTAAAAATGAAGGCTGTTACCTCTCGGGTGAGCTCACTAACATTCTAATCCCCTTTGTCTGAGAAGCTCCATCGTGAATTTTAGTGTGGATTCAAAACATTGTGAACTTTTAGCACAAAAGCAATATTTCAACATAACTGAAATCCAAATCTCTTTTATCTGAAGTGGTTAAAAATTCAAACTGCAACAGCAAGCAATTAACCTGATGGCAAACTTGAAGCAGTTCATTCTGAACAGCATTGCACTCCACGCTGTTAAATAAAAATATTTATTAAAAAAATAAAGATACATTACCACAATTTAAAAAAAAAGTCAGGAGTAAAAATATCTTGCAGTTATCTGCACAATTCTGTTTCTATAAAGCACAATTCAGTTGCCACCAAATCCTAACCACTGTCCTTCCTTTCATACCTCAAAGTGTTGCTGCAGCTGCTAAATTCTGACGAAAGAGGATCTGGGAAAGAGGTTCTTGTGGTACAGTGGCAGTGTCCACACCTCTGGGCCAGGAGAACTGGGATCAAGTCCCACCTGCTCCAGAGGTGAGTCATAATATTTCTGAACAGGTTAAGAAAAAAAATGAGAGATTCTGAGTCGAGTGCCACAGCAAGATTTTAACTGACAATTAGGATTAATACATCAGAGTAAATGCTGCATTGTTGACAATGAGGTAATGAACCATGTAATCTGTTTGACCATCCCACTGAATCATACAGAGATCCCCTGTCGTTCTTTTGTCACCGTTGCTTACAATATCCCAAAAATGATTCCATAGTGGATGTCACTGGTGCAGAATGTCTGTTCCAAGGCCCAAGAAAGTACTAGACTTCAAAAACTGAAGTGCAAAATGATATTTTGATGTGATAAGTGATAATATAAACAAGTTCATGACAAGTGGACTATTCTTGCAACTAAATACACAAACATTTCAGAAGTGCAGTTATGAATTCAGTTAATTCTTTTGAGCATCACCTTATAGTCTAGAATATGAACATATGCTGGTTTAATTTGTTTCATAATATTTTCAGTGTTTTAGAAAGACATAAAATTAACAACCTGAGGGATGACAATATCTTCTTTTTTCTGAATAACTTGCATCTCTGCCCTCAGGGGCAGATTCCTCGCTTGGACACAATTACACCAGCACCATCCAAAACCCATGCCTGCCATCCCAGTATAATCCTTTTACAATGAATGTCTACAAAGCATTTAGGTATCAGAGCATCGCAATCAAAGTGTGTACAATCTTCAACAAATGCTGACATTTACATTCCACTGAAGGTTATTTGATGGCAAGAAGTGAGAAGGTTTCCACTGGGCTGGCCGGGATCTGCTCACCCAGCACTTACTGGGACTGAAATCACCTTTATTTCAATGCAAATATCTAATTGTGGAAGCAGTTTAATATTTGATTCTGACCTGTGAGAAATGACATCAGATTTAAGAGAGATAACTGGAGATTTAGAAGATGACATGATGTTTTCAGAAAATAGTAATCCATTAAAGAATCCAACAAAAAGAAAGAAAAAAGAAGACAGTAGATTCTGAAAATCTAAAACAAAAACACACATTCCTGGAGAAACATAGCAGGTCTGATAACATCTGTGAAGAGAAAGCCGAGTTAATGTTTAAACCTGAAAGGCTAACTCAGATTCCCCTTCAGAGCTGCTACCAAATCTATTGAGTTTCTCCTCCAATTTGTTTTCGCAACCAAAGAAGTTCGTTATACCCTAGCCTACAACAGTACTGTTAACTAAACTGTCACATTGGATTGCTTCATTAGATGTGGTCAAAATTAAACAACCTGAGGTACTATGCATCTATTTTGGTACAAAGCAATTCCAAAAAATCAGAGCATGCAGGGGGAGCGCAGGCATGTGGGGTGGTGGTGGTGGTGGGGGCAGGGGGGGGGGGGGGGGGGGGGGGAGTGAGAGCATACCACAAGGGTGGGCGAGGGTGCGAGTGAGAGAAATTGATTTAATCATCAGGGTGAAGAGATCAAAAGCTTAAGTCAACTCACTGATTTATGTAGAAAGGGACACATCTATTCACCTAGTGGTCTTTTCTATTTGGAAAATTTACAATTTAAACACAGTTAAGAAATTCTTCAGTAGTGGCAATCTTTTCTTGAACTGGCATAAACTAATCACAAACCAAAACAATAATCCAATTCAGAATACATCTGGAAAACAAGTGAACACTGACCCAACAAAACATTGTGCTAAATTATTAACTATGAATTTTGCTCTTCATTGTGAAATCAAGGACCAGAAAGAGAGGGCTACCAAATGGAAAAGTTACACTAGCATCATGGCTTACTGGTTTCTCATTTATGCATCGAATAACAGCAATCAGGTTCCTCCCAGTTGCCTGTCTCGGTCAAGGAACTCAGGAATGACCAGCATTTGAAGGAAAAAGCAACTCATAACACAGTCACTTGCTCCTAATGAGAATGTCAAGATCCACATCGCTGAGGCTCCCATCAAAAGGTGCCATATGCGCAACAATGAGAAGAGCAGGAAGAAAACATGAAAAAGAATTAAAACAAGTACAAAAGCACAAATGTCAGTTCTACAAGCGATTGGGTGCTTTACAAGACTATAAATAAATCTTGTAACTGAGAAAAACAGGCATCAAGTTTAAAGATCTGTGTATTGCATGTCAAGACTAACAGTACATCAAGACATTATTTCTTCATACCAGAGTCTCAAGTCATATAGCCTAAGAAGAGTTAGCTTTACAAAGTAAGAAGCCTTGTACTGAGGTTAGTGTGATTGACACACCAATATTAAGGATGCAATATGTAACAATTTAAAACACTTCTGATAAGCTGCTTGTAGCTAAGGTGCATTAATAAAACACTTGGCCTATCAGCTTGCCATTTTTGTTGATGATGTCTTGTCCACACGATGGCTGAAACCCAAAACTTGAATTGCTCCCCGATTGGACCAAAATACTTCTATTTGCTACACTTCAAAATGGTGGAGCTAAGTTTCAGATTGGAGCTCTCATTCTGTCATTTGATTCTATAAAGGGATAAGCTACTTAAAATAAGATAAACTATTTTGCAAGATGTTGGTTCTTGCTGCAGTGCAACACAGAGGTAATAACCAAAGTGATTATTCTTTATTAATTGGTGAATGTTAGCATTCCATTCAAGTAAGAGAAGGTAGCTCAGCTAAGCCTGATTCTTTCCAATTGCAACGCCACATTTTCCAGCAGTCATCATTGCACAATGTTGTGCAGCAGGAACTGCAGTCCAGATTCTCAAGTAGCTAACAGTACTACTCCACTGCTGTCAATCTAACTGGAATTAGTTAATTCCATGGAAATCAGAAATGAAATCAGCCATATTTACCACCACATGAACAAATGATGCCTTGCCAACTATGCAAGGAGAATGTCAAACTTATGTTTTCATCAACCCTGGAGATGGAACTTTGTCTGCTGTCATTTAACTAGGATTAGGGCCTGATCTTCTAGAAGAGGGTTCAGCAAGCTGCATAATAACACAACTGTCCCAAAATTAGGTTTAAAAAAAAAACACAAACAGGACAATATTGCCAACTATCACAAATGAAATAGACTGTTTAATTGGTTCAGCATGAATTGTCTATTTGAGAGAGCAGACAATTTAATTCTGCCAAGCCCCAAATAGCTCAGTGATGACCTTTCTCAGAAACTAATAAACTTTGGCAGTTGACCTTTCCAATTTTTCTAATCAAAATACATTCACTTCTTGCCTAGATAATATAGGTGAGGTTGGCATCGGATCATGTGGGAACTCAACATATTTCTAAACTGGTCATTTCCCCAGGTTTTTTTTTGAAAACTGATAACAAAATGGACATTCTGCAATATATTGCAGCTTTGTTTGGTGCTAATATTTCACAAAATGGCAGTCAAAACACTTGTGCTCAACCCAATCTTAACTTTAACTGAGTATATACACTATCCAGCTTGCAGTCTTTAATGACACACTTTAAATTAAAAATAAAAGGCAATGACAAAGAAAAGTACTGTGCCCCAGCCCCATTATGTAGTTGGTGATTTGTAAAGTGGCTAAAAATGTTTTTCCTTCAAGGAAACAGTTGTAGTTCAAACTTTGGTGCCCACTCCAGTGCAGTATTGACCACTGCATAGGCTGCTGCCCCCAAGGCCACAGTCAGCCCCATCACTGCCAGTTTTATCAACCTCCTGGTCCCTGTTATTGCCACAATCGTTCTTGCTCTTGGTTCTTGTTGGAGCCGTTCTCTGAACCTCCTCCGGAGTACTGCATCAGGACGCTGCTGGGCTGACACCAGTTCAAAATCCTTGAAAGTTGAGACAGCGGTGCTGTGGGTAGAATGGCAAAATGTTTCAATTAGGTAATTCATGAGTGGGAAAAATAAATTCACAAACCAACACTTAACCAAGGCAACAAAATTAACATTCAATATTGAAGGTCAGAGGTTTAGTTCTTGGTTTGCACTGCATTAGTGAATTACAGGTAGACCTAGTTAAGTGGTGCAGAAAGGAAGACACCCAAATTTCCTGGCCTTGATGTTGTCCAGTAGCTGTGTTGGAAATGCATGGAGCCAAGTGAATTGTTCACCATTAGTCATAGTCAAGGAGTTTATTAAAATGAACACAATGAGTTTCTGAAGGATAAACAACACTTGTGGAACAATGTCTTTGCAAGTCAAAACTGTCAGAGAAGAGGAGAAAATGAACAATTAAAAAAAAACACTCAATCTACACAGTTCTGCAAAATAATTATGTTACTCCTTTCATTGTACATGTCCTGCTAGGCTAGATAATGCCACTTGATGAGCACAATTAGAACAAGGCCATAATTTGAAGTGACTTCAACGGAAATCCATTTAGGTAACAAATTATAGCAACTGCTTGAAGATAATGAGGCTTAAAATGTTAAATCTTTGCAGATTATACATTTTTAAGTGAAGATCCATCATTCTGCAGAATTTACAAAGGCTCTAGTGAAGAATTCAACTCATGGATTAAATTCAGCTGAAAGTCACATTTCTATTTCATTCTGAAGAATAACCCTTGGATTTATATGCATTTGACATGTGAGTGTTAAAATGACTTATTCACTATAGTTAACTTACACCAAGCTTGCCATTTAAAGAGACCACTAGAACTATTCAACAGACAGAGGGACCAATTTAAAGCAAGAAACAAAAGAAGCAATGGTGACATGGGTGAAAGATTTTTCTCCTTAACACATGATTAGGATCTGAATGCTCTGTCTCCAAGTGTGGAAATAGCAGTCCAAAACATGGTGTTCAAAGAAATTTGGATAATTATGAAGCAAAAAGAAAAATGGAGATTGAGATTATGAGGAAAACACAGGACAGTGGGACTAGGTCGGTTGTTCTTTGGAGAACTGGCAATGGACATGCTGGGCCAAATGATCCATTCACTGGAAACATTAGATAATTAGTTCTTTTGTAGTGTAGAATTTGGAATATTGTGGAGAAAAAAAACAGGTTTGGTTAAAGTTTTTTGTCTTACACTCAGCTTGATGAAACTACAATACAGGACTGCTTTCATACCAAACAGTGGAAATAGCATGCATCATACAGGGTCAAGAAATCCCATAACCAAATATCACTATCTACAAGGTTGGGGGAGCCCAGCACAAGGCTGAAACATTTGCAAACAACTGCAGCCAGAACTTGATGAAACAACTCAGTGTCTTCCTGAGGCCCCCAGTATCAGAGATACAGCATCAACTTTTAGCCAATTTGATTCACTCTACATGCTATTATGAAATAGCATGTAGAGGATTCAACAATCAAAAATTATGCAGCATAGTGAAAATTCAAACTTGAAGGCTCCAAATCATCGGAAAAATTAGGATGGGATGACCAATCGGAAAAGGCTTTCCCTATGCAATGCAGAACTCTGAAAGGAGTTACTCTTCCAAATCAGAGGCTGCTTTTTCTGGGCCAAGGTATACATCTCTCATCAAATTGACTGAAATGTTGTTTATTTTCAAGCACATGGTGAAGGAGGTTCATAAAGTCACACTACAGAAGGACACCCATGTTTGTGCCAGTTCTTTAAATAGCTAGCTGATTAGTTTGCTGCTAATCTCTTTCCCCATTGTTCTGCAATGCTTTTCCTCTTCAAGTATTCAACAAATTCTCATTTGAATGTTCTCCACCATTTTTCTAGATAACAACTCACTGAGAAAAATAAATTATTTCCCTCCGATTCCTTTGACACTTTCATATAATCAATTTTATCTGAGTACTGATCCTTCTGCTAGCAGGAGTTTCTCCAATCCACTCATCAAATCCCATCAAAATATTAAATATTATGTTCTTAACAGGGTAAGGCAGAATTTAAGAATCATGCTCTAACTTGTCCTATGTTAAAAATAACAGAAGCCTACAGTAAGTCAATTAGTTCTGAGTTCATTTGCCAGATGTTGAGATTATGGCTGATTTGGGAGTCTATTAATTATACCAACTTTATCTTATATCCCTCAGCAACTTTGGGCAACAAAAAAAATCCATCAATCTCAGGTATAGAATTATCAATTGATCTAGCCCCACTGTCAAATTTTGTTGAGTCCACATGACAATAAAAACTAAATCTAAAATTTGGTAACCTGCATGCTTCCTCATTTCATTCCTGAAATGTCTGGCTCTAAATTTGTAGACAACGTCCTACCAGGGGTAATAGTTTCAGCCAGACTACCCAATGTGTTCTCTATTATCTTGACAATTTTGATAAGTCATCCCAAATCTCTAAATTTCAGAGAACAATTTGTGTAACTACTCTTGTAATTTAATTAGGCTTACGATCCAATAAAGACTCTGAATAGCTATTTTATTTTGTACAATTGAGCAAACTGTTATTCCTTTGCAATATGGTGGGTAATGTTGGAAGGATTAGCAGGCTGATTACCAACCCGTTGAACTACATTACGAATCCTCCTTCCGTGGATAACAAGTCCTGGAAAGGGACAAGACCCTCAAACTTTTGGCTCAGAGGAAAGGACACTGCCTTCTGTACAGCTAAAGCATAATTTCTACCTAACCTTGCATTCCCATCCTAAAGGCCAGCATGTCATTAGATGGTTTGATTAAAGTGCTACTTAACTGGCACAGAAATAATGATTCATGCAGCTGGAGTCCCATGGTCCCTTGGTGCTTACGTTTCACCATTTAAAAATTACACTTGTCTATCCTTTTTAGGTTGTGGAATTCCATTTGCTTTGTTCATTCACTTAATCTATTAGTACCCCCTATAATTTTATGCTTCCATCTGCACTATTTACAACATTGCTTATCTTTGTACAATTGGCAAATTTCAATATCAGTCAAGTTGTTGTTAATTATGGTGAATAACTGAGGCCCAAAACAGATTCTTGCAAAACATTCCAAATCACATCCCATTAATTAGAGACTGCCCATCAATCCAACTTTTGCCTACCACCACAAACCCAAGTTTTTAATTGCACTATAATTTGCCAATTTTATCTGCTCTGATCTCTCCATGTAACTGAGGCCCCTCATACTGGTACAATTTCAGTAGGAGTTGCATAGGAGGTTAACCAAACTTCATTATCAGAACGCATAGAGAAAGCCACTCTCTGCTTAACTGTTTCTTTTTAACCCCCAATAAGTAGTTGCCTAACAAAGACTAAATTTGCAAATAAGAGGGGCAGGCATTGTACCAAGAAAAAAAAGTATTTTGTACAAAGGTTGTGCTTTAATCCAATTTGGCCTCCTTTCTACTTTGTGATACAACATCAAAAAGAGTATCTCACCTGAAAAATGGTTCACTAATTGAAAATAAAGCTTACCTTTAACTTTCCCTTTCTCTGTTTGCCGTTACAATGTAAACACAGTTGCCTTTTCTGCCTGTCACTTAATTCGGTCACATAAAGCACCAGGTAAATGGAAGAGCACTTTCTGTTCAGATTATAGCCCATGGCTCCTCACTTTAGCTTTGGAGATTGGATCCAGATAGCAAAGCTAAGGTTGTGATCTAAACTGTGCCACCAGAATGGTAGATGCATGGAGTTAGGGAGCCCAATTGTTGTATCCAGTCTGCTAGCAGCCCCATTACACCACAGATAGATTTTCCTTTCGGATAAAGATATATCTGATGGAAAGGCTCTATCTCTGCTAGCTTATCTGATGTGTTCAATATTATTTATTGAGGACTTTAGGACCATGCTACACTGGGGTGCTTTCTACCTGTGAACATAACCTGCAAGGAAAAGAAGATATCAATAAAAGCTCTTGTAGAGTTTCATCATAGTGCCATTCCTCTATATTAAAATACAAATTGGTACAATATTCTAACAAAAGTTGTAGATCTCCTCACACAAATCTGAACTTTTTCACCAGTCAGTGGAATTTATCAATTATACTGTCTCAGTTGCCTCCATAACAAATTACATAATCAATCAATCGAGTAATCAGAGTTTATTACACTAAGTTAAACCAGTGTCATCTTAAAATATTTGTGTTCCATAGTTTAGAATTAAGGGAAGTTACTGCTAGCTTCTTGGAATGATAAAGATGCCACATTGACATTTAGAACTTCTGTCAGTCAGCATTATACATTTTGGACAAGTAGGAGAACAAACCTGAAAAAAAAAGCTTCCAAACCAGCATCCAAAGATATTAAAAATACTACTGTTAGAATACCGAGATTATAAGAAAAGGGTGGAGTTTCCACTGATGCACAACTAGCAACTGGCACTCAATTCCCCAAAATGGTGTCAGACATGAATAGAGTAGCAAGGTAGCCTCACAATGGGTTATACTGCCTACTCTTGCACTAATTCTAATGTTGTCGTTGAAGGGTATGATTTAATCACTTGAACTGAAAATAGGATTAATGAAACTAGTACCTTAACAGCAACATAAAGCAGAACTGTGGACATGTAAACTTGCCCTGATTGGCAGTATTGTATGTCATGCTAGCTTATCTTTGACAATGGGAGGAAATGGGAGAGAATAAATTATGCTGTTGGGTAAGACTAAGTTTAACTGCTGAATTGTAAGGTGCTACAGTATTTAGTTTCTACCTCTGAAGCACACGTTAACTGAAGACTGCAATCTTACTCAACTGCAGGAGTCACACAAAAATTCTGGTCCACACTTAACAAAATTGAAAGGGAACCTAAGCCAGTGATATGGGATCTGTGAATACTGCAGAATCCTGAATCAAGATTCCTTTTCCCCTTGATCCGAAAATACCAAAGTTGAAGAATCATCTCCTGGAATAATTTAAAACATTGCATTTTACTGAATTTTCTCTAAATAAAATTTGCCTTCTGTGCAAGATAAATGCCAAAATACAGAGAACTTGTAGTACTGAGTGCGCTGATTATACTAATGAAGACAACTGTAGCATTATTGTTTGTTCTGATGATTGCTATTTTGAGTTTGGGAATGTACATTTAATCCTTTTCAATCTACACCACAGTATCATCTGACAATTACATAATAGGTTACACTTAACTTTCAGATCAGCACCATAATCTTATTTTGAATACGTCATGATTGTCTAATATGCTGTGTACTGTAATTTTATGTCAGGAGAGATGTTTCAATGAATTATTTGAATCTGTAACCAGAGGAAAAGGGACACCTGCATTGACTATCGAGACGTACAGACAGACAGTCGTATCACACATCAATAAGGGGCAATCAGAACAGAAAGAACTCTAGGTGTAACAATCACCCATTACACTAGAAACTTACCTTAAAGAGAGTGGAGAATAGGTTAAATATAATCTAATTCACCCAATATATGTCTCACAACAGAAAGTTTAAAACAGAATGACTGATTGATAAACATTCCAAGCTGAACAGACTCAAAACATATAACATTTTATTGAAGTCTCATGTGGTATAGTGGACACAGGTCTGCACTAGTAGCATACAGAGCACACCAATCTTTATAAAGGCTACGAGGAGTCATTTTGCAAATCAACAGGTGAAAGAGAAGATAAAACTGCACAGTGATGTTTATCTCTTTTATAATTCCCTGACCACTACCTTAAGCATGTTTTAATTTGCCAAAAGGCATTTCAAAGAGCAGGGACTTGTGTATTAATATACCAATTTGGAATTGTCAGTTAGGTTCATTGAGTTATACAGGTATCCTGGAGGCTACATAAATGAATACACAGGGCCCTGGCTCTGTGCAAACAGAAAGAACATGTACATGCACTAGACCACTTCAACTCAACAAAATAAGTGACAGACATTCTGAAGACAGCTGTTCAGAGGAAGGGTTATCGGACTCGAGACGCTAATGGATTTTTCTTTTCTTCAGAGATGCTTATAGGCCTGCTGAGCTTTCTCAGCAACTTCTGTTTTTGTTCCTGATTTACAGCATCCACACTTCTTTCAGTTTTTTTTAAAAAGTGATAGCTATTTGCTGGTTCATTTCTCATGGCAATGCCATGATCAGAGTCACACTGCTCATTTTAAAATTTAAACAAAGGCTGGCAGTTAACAGACAAACAGCATTAATAGGTATATTCTCCATTGGCAAAACCACAACCAGTAAAGCCAACCAATCAGCACTCTCATCTCACTATAAATGCTCATTTTCCCCTCAAATTGGTATTCTTGTAAATTGGCCTGATGGAGAGCACAAGATGAAAAACAATGACATGTATTTTTCAGCAATATTACACAATTGTAGAATCTTAGTTCCAAAGTGTATGACTCTAGTTTTTAGCCTAGGCTTTAGTCCATAACTCCAACTTGCAAGAATAGTTTCTCCCAGCCTGCCCAACCTTTTCAATAACTTCCAGGGTAAAAGAAATCCTCAATATTTTGGACAAATTGGACTGGTAGGTCTGTTTCTGTGCTGTATGACTCTATTAGACATTTGGATAGGTACACGTAAAGGAAAGGTTTAGCAGGATATGGGCCAAATACAGGCAAGTGAGACGAGTTTAGTTTGGGAAACCTGGTCAGCATGGACAAACTGGACCAAAGGGTCTGTTTCTGTTGTTGTATGACACCATGACTCTATTTCCTTGTAGCTTAATCCTTGGGATCCAGATATCCTTCTAGTAAGTGTATCCTCCACTGTCTCAAAGGCCTATATATCCTTCCTAAAGTGTACTGCCCAGAACTCCAAATGTTACCAACCAGAATACTTGTTGTCAAAACACGACTTCTGCTAAAACCTTTCCTTAATTCAGCCTACTCAACTCCTTTTGGGATTTAGACATCATTTTCACTTTCAAAAATACATTGAGACAGGGACACAGATTTACGAAGGTAAATGGTTGATAGTATGGAGCTTAATCTTCGCTAAAAGATGACAAGAAATTGAAGTTTCTCATCTTGGACTCATCAAAACTACGATGCAAGGAACAAATTTCAATTAATAAAATAGCTTTTTATACAGAATTAAAAGTGGACACTGATTGGTTGGGCCATCATTGGGGCATGGAAATGGTGCAAGAACAGATGCCCATCAATCTTAATTCTCAGACCAGGCAGGTATATACACTGACTAGTCAGGGCATTGCGGGGGGGGGTGCGTGGAGGAAGAAAGAGGGTGATGGTCTGTCTTCATGACTCCTTTATTTTGAAAGGAATGGAATCTACATACCAGAGATAGCATGTCAATGCTGGAGTCAGAGATATAACACAGTGTACAGGTGGAGGAGCACATCAGGCCAGAAAAGGTCCCGATCTGAAACATCAACTTTCCTGTTCTGCTCCTCCAGCTCCACACTTTTTTCTGAATCTGCATACCAATTCCTTTTGCCGACACAAAACAAGTTGTGTCTTTATATGCAGCTTCTAGCATGAACAAATACAACACACTGCAAGCCCACGTTTAAAAGTGATTCTGCTACTGGAAGCCATTCATTAAATAATCTGACTGTGCTCACAGTTACACTGGAGATCACTGGCTGAACTCGGAGTGTGGAGTATGATTGAGAGAGAAATCTACATATATACAAAACCCTTGTACAAGAAAAAGAGAGGCGCCTTTTCTTTCCTCTATGCATTCATGGGATGAGGGCATCGCTGGCTAGGTAGCATTTATTGTCCATCCCTAACTGCCCTGAGGGCGCTTAAGGGTCAACCGCATTGCTGTGGGTCTGGAGTCATATGTAGGCCAGACCAGGTAAGAACAGCAGTTTCCTTCCCTAAGGGACATTAGTGAACCAGATGGATTTTTCCAACAATCAACAATGGATTCAAGGTAATCATTAGACTCTTAATTCCAGATATTTGTTGAATTCAAATTCTACCAACTGCCATGGCAGGATCCGAACCCAGGTCCCCAGAACATTATCTGGGTCTCTGATTAACAATCCAGCAGTAGTACCACTAGGCCTCACCTCCCTATGCTATGCAGACAGCTAATTTCTGCTGCATCCCCACGGTCAAATTTGATCAATCAGTATATATCCTGCCTGGTCCAAGAATTAAGACTGACAGATAACTGTTCTTGCAGCATCTCCATACCCATGATCATTCAACCAATCAGTACCCTCTTTTCACTTTGTATAAAGTACAATCCTTTCCTCAAATCTGTCTCATGTCCAAGTTCTCACAGTACAAAATGAAAACCTTCAACTTCTTGTCCCCTTTCAGCAATATTTATTTTTACAAGTTCAAGGTTCCATTCATTACCCACTCTAAAGTGTCCTCCCCAGTTCCTTCATTCCACCGCAAGAACAGCGTACAATTTCAACAATTCTCTTAGAAATAAGTTTGACGGCTTTACATCTTTTCTGGTAAAGGCAGTGAGTCACCAAGAGTCCTCAATTACATAATTCCTCTCAGCTATCCAGATTCCATTACACCTTCACATGACTCACTGAACAAGACGCAATAACACTTTTTCCTAAAAGAGCAAAATATTTCGATACTATTGGAAACAATGCTGTTCCAATTGTGTGGCATACGAAGTCAAACCAGCATTTCTTAGGTAGGACAGCAAAACTTCATACAGACTAATATGAGACTTTACATGAAGCCAGAATGAAGTACAGGAAGGAAACTGGTAAATTAAAACAATCAAAACTGCTTTAGGGTTTTGCAATCCTTTGGAACTAGTTAGAAATGTGAACTTCAAGTATGGCTTACCTCTCTTTCTGGGCAACCTCCCTGGAAAGCTCGGATGGAGGAAACTGGACAAAAAGGTCTCCAGCACGGCTTATTAGGGTCTCATATGGCAAGTCCTGGGGGATCTGGGAAAGCAGATGGTGAACAGCAGCCATGTCACATTCACTCTCCAGGACCTCATTTCCGCGGTACAGCACAATCTATAAACAAAGGGAAACAAATCCTAATGAGGGCGATAGAATCTCATATGTAGCAGAATCTAAATAGATCAGTTTAATGGTGGAAACTACAATGCTTTCTGTCATTAGGTAAATGGAATGGAAGGCAGAAATGGGATCTGGGGCAGACACTTTAAAAGCACACCGTAAATAGACAATTCACCTACCACGGCAGCAAAATAAATGGGCATTAGTGGATGACATGCCAGGAAGAAGTCATACAACCGAACCACATGCCGGAAGTCTGAAAGCACGTGACCAAACCAAGTTATGAGCCAACTCAAAGCGAAGATAGTACCAACGTCCGCTCTACGAATGCAAAGGAGCAGGGGAAAAAAAAATCAATACAAGTACACAATATTTAGAGATGCTCATTGCCAATTTATGATTGTTGATGAACTGGCCACTTCAATCATGTTGCATTACATAGGTATAGGTAGCATCTTGCTGCAGGCAGAATTGGCTGCCATGTTTCCCCTCCTAAGTTACTACACTGTAAAATAAAAACATTACATTTGAAAGTTGCAAAAGAGAACTAAGTAGTCCTTCATCCTCAGGAAAGCCTAAATGAGAATCTCCACACATTTAGACTTTTGTTATGGGGGATTATTAGTCTTTTTTTTTTGCCCAGAAGAGAAGATATAACATTGCCAAGGTACAAAACTGAAAAGCAGCCACATTACATCAGGGCTTCCAAGCCTCTGGTTCAATAAACATTGTTTCTGCTTTTTTATTTTTTAGTAATTTTTCATTAGTTGAGTCGTCTAGTAAACTAGATGTTCAATATTGGGTCTACTGGTGGGGTCTTTTCCAACCAGTGGAATCCCAGTCCTCTCAACCTAAAGCCTTTAAATTTCTTGAATAATGAGCCCTGTGCACATGGGCTGCAGTCTGGATAGGCACCTGGGCCATTAGGGAGCTTTGTTCAATTGAATGATCTTGATTGTATATTCCTGGTTTAGGAACAGAAACTGGGTCAAAGGCAAAGCTTTATAAACTGAGATTGCCAATCCCTACAGAAACAAGAGATTTTGGGTTTCTGAAAATTACTGATTTGCTAGGAAATAAAAAAGTCCTGGATTTTCACTTGAGAAGAATATTTTGCACCACGACAGAGAGGCAGTGAACCAATAATTCCATTCTCACCTTTGCATGAAGTCATGTACTTCTGGATTTACTTTCTCAATTATTGGCATAAGGTAATTTAAAATGTGTTTTGTGTTGTCCATTGTTGGGTCCATAAAATCCCTACGAGTAGTTAAAATAAAAGGAATAATTTAACATACAGCATGGATAAAGTATAAGATGGTAAAAATGTTTGCTTGAATACAACATTATTAGATTTCAATGAAGACAATATGCAGAAACGTGCTTAGTACAATTCATTTTTCAGGAGGTACAAATGATTGTAAATCTAAAAATCAATAGATTAAGGTTATTAATACATATGGCAACACATCCTGGAGAGTTCTGAATTGAATCTGGACACACAAATAAATGATAAAACAAGAAAAAACAAAATCAGTAAACGTTTTAGGCCTGGTGACCTTTCCTCAGAACTGCTGAGCTTTTCCAGCAACTTCTATTTTTGTTCCTGTTTCACAGCATCCACAGTTCTTTCGGTTTTTATGATAAAGCACTGACCCAAATGCCCTCTAACCCATCTCAACCACACAGGTAGTGTTCTTGAAATACATCTTCCTACAATGTATTCATTAACTATATAGCCCATATCCAATTTCAGGATTCAAATAAATATTATAAACATGTTTTAATAGGGGTAATGTGAATTCTCAGAGTACATTCTATTGACTATACAGAACAATTTGGAATATCGTAATTGGCTGGTAATTTGGAGGTCCTACATTCGAATGCTACATTTTAAAAAAGGCACATTAATAAGGGAGTAAAGGAAATAATTTTATTTTATATTTAATAATGAATACAAAAGTACATTTCACGCTTAGCAGGCAGATAGGACACTTGTAATCATAATTTCAGTGCACTCTACACAGCATGCTTGCAAAGTACATCATACCATGAAGTGAATATATCCGGAGTTTCAGCTCAGACTGCACAAATTTGCTACTCATGCCACGTTTTCTAGCTAATATGACCAATTGATTTAGGTTTTAGAAGGCTTTCTTGGAAGCTATTGCATGCAGTTCTGGGTGCCACATAGAAAATGTGTGAATACATTAGAGACAGGGCAGAAGTGATCTACAAGAATGGTTCCAGCGAAGAGGACTGATTGAAGAAGTTGGGATGGCTGTCTTTGGAGGGAAGGCAGCCAACAGGTGATCCAATGCAGGCTTTCAAAATCTTCAGGGTCCTTGTCAGAGTAAATAAGAAACTTGTTCATAAAAGGAACAAGAACGAGACGGTATAGATTTAAAGTGATCTGCGATAAAATCTTTTTGACAGTGATTAGTTAGGGTATGGAATACACTGCCTGGAAGCATTGTGGAGGCAAGTTCAATGGAGGCATTGAATAATTAATTGAGTGGAAATAATGTGCAAGAATATAGGGAAAAGTAGGAGACTGACACTAGGAATGATCTCATTTGAAGAACCAATGCAAATTCAATGGGCCAATGGCATCTTTCTGTGCCATAACACTTGCATTCATTAAAATGAACAACTATGCATACATGCAGACCAAAATGTAGGGCCTCCAAACCACCAGGCAATTTCTACTATATTTCAAACTGTTATGCATAGTCAATAAAACATACTGAGGGTTCAGATTGTGATGCAGTTTTGAAACAATTTACCTGTAATTAAGAGGGTTTTATCTGCATCTGAATGTTGTGTTCACTGCTCTAATACAAACAATGCCTGAAGCAATGCGGATATACTTGAATTAGACATCAAACTCCAGTCTACTACAGAAGAATATCACAATCCCAAACTTCCAAAAGGACCCTGCTTACTATTCTCCTGCTCCACCTCCCCTCAAGAAGGTCAAAGACTAAATGATCATCGGATAACTGAAGAAACAGGCAAGAGCCAGTAGAATTTCTTCGTGAACGGTACGGCAAGACAGCAAAATTCACCACAAAATGTGATGCTATCCAAAGTACAGATACTCAATAACTAAGCAAACAACGCAATCAACAATTGAGGCTAAAACAGTATCAACAGCACAAGTTAATCTCTCTGCAATGCAATCATGATTCCAATCATAGTTAACATCAGCACATGTCCACATATCAAACCTCTAGGCAACACTGTTTTTTAAAAAACAACTTTTGAACCAAGTCAAAAGGTATTCTCAGCTAAATAATGAAAACAGTGATTCAGTGTAATGAAAGAAACCACAGAAGAAAGTTAGCTACATGGCAGCAACTGATGTTCCAGACATACAGGGTCAACGTTTATCCAAGTGCTCAGTCCAGGTTCTCAGGTTAAATACATCATATGAGACCAACTTTTCTTTTTGTTAATGGTAGAAACTGCACACAGCCTCCCTCTCCCATAAACTCTTCAATTAATTCCCATTTTTGCCATAAGACCATGCTACCATTCAATTACAATAAATGATCTGATCACATTTCGATTTCTATCTTACAAATATTCAACTACTTTGTCTCCTCCATTCTCTAGGAAAAAGAGTTCCATAGACTCAAAATCTCCAGTTTAAAATGGGAAGCAACTTATGTTTAAGCTGTGTCCCGCAGTACTAGTGTCTCTAGGCAAGGAGAAAGATCCTTTCAGCATCCACCCAGTCAAGTCTCCTCAGGATCTTCTATACTTCAATACAATTACCTCATTCTTTTAAAACCCCAAAGAATAAAGACTCAACTTGTCCAATCTTTGTTCATAGGATAATCCCCTCACCCAGGAAACAGTTGAATTGCTTCTCATGCTTTTTTATACTTTCTTAAAGTTAGGATACCAAAATTGTACACAATACTTCAGATGTGGTCTCATCAATACCCTAAAGAATGATAATTTTAAAAAAATCTTACTTTCATACTCCATTCCTCTTGCAATAAACAACATACTATTTCCCATCCTAATCACTTGCTCGGCCTCCATACTTTTTTTTGGATTCATGTACCAGGAAAACTGGATTCTTCTTTACTGAAGTTTTGAAATGTTTACCCCAGTTGAAGAATAAGTGGTCTTCTATTTTTCTTTCCAAAGTAGATAGGGTCACATTTTCCCCACACTAGACTCCATGTGCCAGGCTTTTGTCCAATTAGTTAACTTGTCTGTGTGCCTTTGCAGACCACTGAACTCTTCACAACTTACATTTAGTTTCACCCCTTTCAAGACAGTGAGATAAATTATACATAATTGAGGCCTTAACATTGCACCCTATGGCACTCCACTTGTCATATCTTACTGACCCAAATACGACCCATTCATGCTTATTTGCTGTTTCTTGCTGGTTAACCAATTCTATGTCCATTTTAATGTTACCCAATACCATGAACAATTGTACAATAAAAGAAACCTTTGATATGACACACTGTATGTCTGTAAATCCACAGTTTATCCACAGGTTTCAGCCATGGTGCATGTTACTGCAGAAAGAAATTAGTGAAATTAGTCATTCATCTTCCACAAAACCACGTTGACTTTCCTTGCTTGCATTAAGATTTTACAAGTGCCTTGCTATAACTTCCTTAACAGATACGGACATTTTCCCTGTGACAAACGTTAGGGTAACTGGCCATAGATTTCTGCTTTCTGTCTCCATCCTTTCTTGAATACAGGAATTATAGTTGCTATTTCACAACGTGAAGACACCTTTTCAGGTTTGGAGATTCCTTGGAAAATCAAAACCTTTTTTCTTTAAAGATTCCAGAGTGAAGTCCATGAAGACATAGCAATCACTAGCTGTTAGCTGTAATAATTCTTCAGTACTCTTTCGCTGGTGAATGAAATTAAGTTCCTCTATTCCTTTCAACTCTTGATACACAATTTATGTCTGGAATGTTTTAGCCTCGTCCTGGATCTTGCATATGGGCTACACAAAGCCTGTCTTCCAGTCCTGAATTAAGAACAACTATTTAGACACAAGCCATTGTCCTGGTTGAAGGACTGTTGAAAAGGACATTATAGAGAGACTAAAAACACTAACAAGTTTAGAGGTATAATGAATGGTAAAGTTATGACTGAATATAATCAGAGGTATCAGACCTAAAATCAATTTGAAGGAAATTGTTTTTCACATTCTAGATATTAAATACTACTTCTATTCAGGAACACAGACATGTTTTGAGCCACTGGCAGACTGTTGAAAAATTACACTATCAAATTTAAATCCATATTAAGCTCGTAGTAGAGAATAGCTGTTTAAAAAAATCAGTTTGAGATTCAAATTCAGATGGAGAGAAGAGAAAGGAAAGTTCACAACTATACATGAAACATTAAAAGCAGTAAATTGTTAAAGGAAGAATAAAACAGCATAAATTGCTCAATTTCCACAGCTTCTCAGAAGGCAATGGAATTGTTAAGTTGGGCATATATAAAGACAAGAAAAGCTTTTCTTGCTCTTTCAAATATAAATTCTGCAATCTTATGTTTGGTGTGGAGATTGGGATGGAGAACATAGTAACCACTGGCTATATAACAAAGTACCAAATGGCTATTAGCATCACAGAATTCCACCACTTCATAAGAAAGCAGCTTAAGATCAGGTGAAAGGAAAATTCAGAGAGAAAGGAAAGGAAATGTATGAAAGTGAATGCTGGGAAGGTGGAAGGAATTGATGTTTCTTGCTAATCAAACACTGCCTTCTCAATTGAAGTTGGTAATATAGAAACACGGCTAACCTACTACAACTGAAAGCAGTTGTGTACTATATACCTGAGATGATGTGTGGAGAGCTTTTCCACTAGAGCTGTTGCCATTCGCTCACCTACAACCAGAAGGAAGGTGACCACTATGTCATGGTAACCTTGGTAATAGTGAAGCTGGGGATTTTTCTTCAGTACCTCCAGAATGCTATCGATCAACTCTTCTTGAAGTTCTTTTCGCTTTGCATCTGGCATCCCTGTAGACATCATCAATCCATGACAAATAGACAAATTTGATGAACAGCATACAAATCTAATGTGCGCCTCATGATTCAGCCATTGCACATGAATTGAGATATGTAGATCAGCTTAACAAGAAACATTAGCTAACATGAATATCAGTTACATAACAGGACAAAATAACTTCAAAACTCATGAACATTCAAAAAGGTATTTTCATTCCTGCTACCTTTTTATAAGCAGTCAACCCTATTCATGTAGTCCCTCCTCGTCAATGGACTTATGAACTAATGGCTATAAAACTGGACAAGCACATACTCACTTAAGCTATATTTTCCAACTGGCCTCCCCAATAACCGAAGAAAGTACAGAGGAGTGGTCTCTTTACCCAAAACAGGATATTATTTGCCTATGGGAGTAATGGTGCATAATGAAGATTCACCAAATTGATTCCCAAGATGACAGGGCTTTCTTGGCAGAGGAGATCAGCAGAATAGGCCTATCCTCAAGTTCAGAGGAATGAGAGTTGACCTCTTTGAAGCATCATGGATTGGTGTCTGGTATCGGTTGTTCACAAAATCTGATTGACTATGTTGATGCTTAGAGGCCATATTCCTCACTGGACAATCCCAGAACTAAAGACTGTCTCAGGATAAAGGATCAGTCCTTTCGCATCGAAATGAGGATAATTTTGTTCATTTCATAGATTGTCAATCTTTGAAACTCCTTACTTCAAACTGTGCCTGTTAAATTGAGTGTAATCAAGGCTAAGCTCAAAAGATTTTTAGACTATAGGGAATCAAGGGAGGTACTACTGTATTAACGGAAGCATTAAGTGTTAAATTGTTCCTAATCAGCACGCTTTCTATCAGCAAGGTTTTATACTCTGCTAACTTACCAGGTGGAAAGCGACGCAATGATCGCTGGACGTCCAGTAACACCTGCTGATAGTCTTTGTTGTTCTGTCGGAGTTCTGGTCCTGCAGCAAAAAGTTAATTGTGCAATGTATAAATTAAACATTTTTAAAAAAAAGCAGCCAGCTCTGAGCTCTGGGATACATAAAAGTAATTAAATCACATTGCAAGACACAATAGTTTTACAATAACTCAAGTTAAAAATCACTAAAATTCGTCAAGCTCACGCTCAATTAAAAATTCAGCAATTATTAACTGAAAGACCTACAAGACAACACCCATTAAAATCATCCTATAAATAAAAATTCCCAATATGGATTTGTACAATGAAAACAGTTTTATTCATCACTGTTTCAGATAATTTGTTAAAGTTAACCAGGGGCCCTCTTATGGATCACTCTTCAATGGCATGCCAAGTTCAGCATTAGTATTCTCATTTCAAAAAAAAAGTCATGGATTCAAGTGGAGAGCATAGCAATGAGACTGGTTTATTGTTGAAACTACCACTTTGTGAGTGAGATGTGGACACAGGTGTTATTGCAGGTGAACTGAAAAGTCCCGTGAATTCAAACAGTTGGGGAGTCTTCCTGTGATCTATCCTTCAAATCACTATTATAAAAAAAATCAGATCAGTTATTAATTTGTCTCATTCTGGTTGGTGGAAAATTATTTTAAAGAAGTAACTATTACCACATTAAATTTACCACACAAAGCAACTACTGCACTACGAAAGTAATTCACTGGATGAGTGCAAAGCATTTAGGGGCACCCCACCCAAAGATGTGAGAGGCACCAAAACATCAAAACAAGTAAATTCTTCTTTAAGTCACACTAGGAAAAGACAGAATGAGATACAGCTTTCTTAATTTTGCAAAAAGTAAAGTTATTATTCAACTGCAGGTTGTGGCAAGCTGGTGTCATCAAATGTATAGTAGGCTAGAAGGGTTAAAAAGGTAAATGCTAGATAGTTTATCACAGTCAAGCAGGACATAGTTTGTGCTTCTCTGCTGCAGCAAGGTTGGAGTTGTAGGAAATACAGGAATACAGTGGAAATGGAGGGCGGAGAGGGCGTGCAGAGATTTGTAAAGTTAAACTGGCTCCATACATGCTTCATAAATGTGCGCATTTCATTTGAAGCCAATTCACAATAAAATTTCTATCCCAAGCCTGAGTCCATGGCATTTATTTGGCCTACAGTCTTAATATCAAGTTCATGTCAGCTCTAGACTTTGGGAATCTTTACTATTGCAATAACAGCCCAAAGTAACAGTACTTATCAGATACACCGAATGCAAATAGTACCTGGTTTGGATGGTAGTTCATGCGTGTTTATATTAAGTAGCTTTGGCCACACTTTGCAACGAATTTCATCTGTCAGAAGACCACCTTCACTGATTGCCATTCTCCTCAATGCAGCTACATCCACAGGAGAGCTGTTTAAAGCTTGGAAGATTTCTGCTACCTTTCGCTTTCTTTTTGATTCATTGTCTGATGAAAAATACAAGTGACAAAATTACAGCATTAATTAATTTGAACATCTCTCCTCCATTCTGAGCTTGTTTTATGATTCTGAATTCCTCTAAAGGACAGTATAACGGTGGCTGAAAGAACTTTGGATGAGGGCTCGTCTACTGAGGTTGCCGAGGAAGGTTTGTCGACTGAGTCAGTATGGGCGGAAGTTAGGAACAGCAAGGGAACAGTCACCTCATTGGGGGTCTTCTACAGACCCCCAAATAGCAGTAGGGAGATCGAAGAACTCATAGGCCGGCAGATTGTTAAAAAGTGCAAACGTAGCAGGGTTGTTGTTATGGGTGACTTCAACTTTCCCAATATTGATTGGAACCTCCTTCGTGCAGATGGTTTGGATGGAGCCGTTTTTGTCAGGTGTGTTCAGGAGGGTTTCCTTACTCAGTATGTGGACAGGCCAACAAGGGGGGAGGCCATTTTGGATTTGGTGCTCGGCAATGAGCCAGGACAGGTGTCAGATGTCGCGGTGGGAGAACACTTTGGCGACAGTGACCACAACAGCCTCACATTTACCGTAGCCATGGAAAGGGAAAGGAGCAGTTACCAGGGGAAGATATTTAACTGGGGAAAAGGAAACTATGATGCCATCGGGCAGGAGTCGGGAAGTACAGATTGGGAGCAATTGTTCCACAGAAGGGGCACAACAGACATGTGGAGACTGTTTGAGGAGCAGTTGTTGCAAGTGATGCATAAATTTGTTCCTCTGAGACAGGTAAGAAGGGGTAAGATTAAGGAGCCTTGGATGATGGGAACAGAGGTGCTTCTTGTCAAAAAGAAAAAGGCAGCTTACGTAAGGTGGAGGAAACATGGGTCTAGCACAGCTTTAGAGGATGACAGACTTGCTCGGAAGGAACTCAAAGTGGACTGAGTCGGGCCAGGAGGGGACACAAAAAAGGCTTGGCGGGAAGGATTAGGGCGAACCCGAAGGCACTTTACTCATACGTGAGGAATAAGAGAATGATCAGGGAGAACGTCGGGCCAATCAGGGATAGCGTAGGGAACTTGTGCGTGGAGTCTGAGCAGATAGGGGAAGCCCTAAATGAGTTTTTTTCTTCGGTTTTCACTCAGGAAAGGGACCTTGTTGTGAATGAGAACTTTGAGGAGCAGGAAAACAGGCTTGAACAGATCAAGATTGAGGAAGTTGATGTGCTGGAAATTTTAGCAAACATTAAGATTGATAAGTCCCCAGGACCAGACCAGATTTATCCTAGATTGCTTTGGGAAGCGAGAAAGGAGGTTGCTAAGCCGCTGGCGAAGATCTTTGCTTCCTCAATCTCCACGGGAGTCGTACCAGAAAATTGGAGGGAGGCAAATGTTGTTCCTCTTTTCAAGAAAGGAAATAAGGAAATCCCTGGAAATTACAGACCAGTCAGTCTTCCGTCTGTGGTCAGCAAGGTTTTGGAAAAAATTCTGAGGGATAGGATTTATGACTATTTGGAAAAGTATAGCGTGATTAAAGGGAGTCAGCATGGCTTTGAGGGGAGCAGGTCATGCCTCACAGATCTTATTGAGTTCTTTGAGGAGGTCACGAGTCAGATTGACGAGGGTCGAGCAGTGGATGTGGTGTACATGGACTTCAGCAAGGCATTTGATAAGGTTCCCCACGGCAGGCTCATTCATAAAGTCAGGAGGTATGGGATACAGGGTGATTTGGCTGTCTGGATTCAGAATTGGTTGGCTGACAGGAGGCAGAGAGTGGTTGTAGATGGTAAGTATTCTGCCTGGAGGTCAGTGCTGAGTGGTGTCCCGCAGGGCTCTGTTCTTGGGCCTCTGCTCTTGGTAGTTTTTATAAATGACTTGGATGAGGAGGTTGAGGGGTGGTTAGTATGTTTGCTGATGTCACAAAGGTTGGAGGTGCTGTTGATAGTACCGAGGGCTATTGCAGGCTTCAGCGAGACATTGACAGTATGCAGAGCTGGGCTGAGAAATGGCAGATGGAGTTCAACCTGGATAAATGCGAGGTGATGCATTTTGGAAGGTCAAACTTAAATGCTGAATATAGGATTAAAGGCAGGATTCTCGGCAGTGTGGAGGAACAGTGGGATCTTGGTGTTCAAGTGCATAGCTCCCTCAAAGTTGCCACCCAAGTGTATAAGGTTGTTAAGAAAGCTTATGGTGTTTTGGCTTTCATTAACAGGGGGATCGAGTTTAAGAGCCGCGAGGTTATGCTGCAGCTCTACAAAACCCTGGTGAGACCACACTTGGAATATTGTGTCCAGTTCTGGTCGCCCTATTATAGGAAAGATGTAGAGGCTTTGGAGAGGGCGCAAAGGAGGTTTACCGGGACGCTGCCTGGACTGGAAGGCTTGTGTTGAGGAGAGGTTGACTGAGCTCGGACTTTTCTCTCTGGAGAGGAGGAGGAAGAGAGGTGACCTGATCGAGGTGTACAAGGTAATGAGAGGCATGGATAGAGACGATAGCCAGGGACTTTTCCCCAGGGCAGGACTGACTGCCACGCGGGGTCATAGTTTTAAGGTGTTAGGAGGAAGGTATAGAGGAGACGTCAGAGGGAGGTTCTTCACCCAGAGAGTTGTGAGCGCATGGAATGGTTTGCCACTGGTAGTCGTGGAAGCGGAGTCATTAGTGACATTTAAGCGACTGCTGGACATGCACCTGGACAGCAGTGCATTGAGGGGAATGTAGGTTAAGTTATTTTATTTTTGGATTAGGATTAATCCATGGCACAACATCGTGGACCGAAGGGCCTGTACTGTGCTGTACTTTTCTACGTTCTATGTTCTGAAGTCCCTGCAGAAAAATAAATGCACCAGCATTTTGAGAAATCATAATTTCACATTCTACAATGCAGAAATTTAGCAATGCATTGTGAGTACCCGTAGATTAATTGTTTCAAAGCTTTTTCTGCACATACCTACACCACATAATCATAGTGGTTGATTGCTGCCCAAAAGTGCCAGCCCTAAATTAAATAAAGAAGTCGACTCAAGGATGCAGAAGACAATTCCCCACCAGGCAATGGACTAGTAGTATTATCGTTGGACTATTAATCTGCAAACCAAGATAACATTCTGAGTTTGAATCCCATCTTGCTAGTTAGTGGAATTTGCATTCCATAAAAAATGTCTGGAATTAAGAATCTAGCAATAACTATGAATCCATTGCCGATTGTCAGAAAAACCCATCTGGTACTGTGCTTTAGGGAAGGAAACTACCACCCTTCCCTGGTCTGGCCTACATGTGACTCCAGACCCACGACGTGTTTGACTGTCAACTGCCCTCTGGGCAATAAATGCTGCCTAAAAGCAACGCCCTCATCCCATAAATGAATAAATGAACTAACATTTCTGAAATAAAACAAAAAGTACCAAAAAAGTATTTCCATTGAGTCACAAAATTAGTGTTGCATATCTGTAAACATAATGCACATTTCATTTTTGAATAAAAAGTAACACTCAAAACTTTCCTTACTCCCAACGGTCAAAAAGAAGTGTGTTCAATCGATTAGAACATCTTCTGCCAGCTGTTTCAGGATCAGAAAACATAATCAGCAGAGCACCAACTAGAAAAAAATTTGCCATGAAACAAAATTGGTGTCAGCTTACTGATAGGTAAACTAGAACCATACAAAATTTAGGACAAAACTACTTCCTTAATGTGCCCTAACCCCCAAATTGAGAACAACCTATCTTGACATTCCCATTTTCACAAACCAGAAGATTTGCTGCATTGTACCCAAAGATCTTTGGCCCAGTAAAACTTCCATGTGACCTTCTCAGCACAACTGACATTATTTAATGCCATTAAATCAGTTCTCAGAAACTGACTGTAGATCTGGGCACGTCACAAACTCAGTTGAGCTTTACTTAAGTTTTGGCAAAAATGCTAATTTTCATTGGATTTCATTAATGATGCCTGTCATATTAACCTGGGTTTAAAATCAAATTTTATTCCTTGGTCCTCCAAGAGCAACATGTCCCAACTCATCCAATGGTCTGAGCAATGAAAGGAGGCATGCCAGACACCTTCTTTACTACTCTGACTACCTGTGCTGCAACTTTCAATGAACCATGTACTTGAATCCCAAGGTCTCACTGTTCTACAACACACCCTAGGGCCCTACCATTAAATGTGCACTTTCTTTGTCTTACCAGAATAATGGATAATGATGGGATATAGTGTACGGGGAAGGGCTTAGATTAGTTCACAGGTCGGCGCAACATCGAAGGCCGAAGGGCCTGTTCTGGGCTGTATTGTTCTATAATACAGCGCTTGGCATTTATCCAAATTAAACTCCATCTGCCATTCTTTGGCACATTGGCCTAATTAATCAAGGGCTCGTTGCAACCTAAGATACCCTCCTTCTCTGTTTACTATACCACCAATTTTGGTATCATCCGCAACCTTACTAACAATGCTTCTTAAATTTTCATTCAAATCATTGATATAAATGATAAACAACAGTGGACCCAGCACCAGTCCCTGCAGAACACTGCTTGTCACTGGCCTCCAATCCGGAAAACAATCCTTCCTCACCACCCTCTGTCTCCTACCATCAAGCCAATTGTATATCCAATTGGCAAATTCTCCCTGAATCCCATGTAATCTAACTTTACTAGCCTGACTTACTAAAGTCCATGTAGACAAAGTCAACTGTTCTGCCCTCATCTAACTTCTTTGTCATATCCTTAAAAAACTCAATCAAGTTTGTAATATGTGATTTCCCACACACAAAGCCATGCTGTCTATCCCTAATCAGTTCTTGCCCAAGTGACATGCATTCTTGCAATAGCTGTGGTGTTCACTGCACAAAATGGCTTAACTATTTAATAAAATTCACCTTCACATAAAATTAAAAATGAAGGAAGAATAAATTTAGTTAAGTGCCCAAATAAAAACAATATACAGCTACAACTGCAAGAAAAATCAAAACAATACATGCTAAAGATTCTAAATTTACTACGATGGTACTGCTTTGCACAATGTCTGACAAATTCAAACAGGATTCGCCAAAGAAATTTAGAAGTAATCTGCAATCTAGAATGGAATTCTTTGAGAAGCATTATGTTTCAGAACAGCATAACTTTGAACAATGATCATGTTACTGTTTCGTGAGTGGCTTTGAAGTTCCAAGCTCTCAGTTACTAATGTGCTGACACAACTTGCAACAGTGAATCACCACTTGCCCTCCACATTTGTCTTCTACTGACTTATCCCTCCAATGGAAATTTAACCACTACATACTGAAACTTTATATGAAATCAACATCCTGTGTATATTAGAACTGAGGAGGAGAAATTGTTGCTGGAAATGCTAAAGAGATTAGGCAGCATCCATACAGAGAAGTGGTTAATAGTGTAGGCTGATAACCTTCTTTACAACAGGTTAGAACACAAAAGTAATTAATCTCGACTAGTTCTCCACAGATGAGGCACAGTCAATCCTGCTGAGTATTTGCAATGATTGATTTTTTTTTCAATGCACCACTCGTGTTTCCTCAGTGACCGAAGCAGTCCATGTCAAGATGATGTAAGACCTGGCCAACATTTAGGTTTGGGATGATAAGTGGCAAGTAACATTCAGTCAAACAAGTTTCAGGCAATGATCATTTCCATGAAGAGGAAATACAACCTTTTGACATTCAATGACGTTACCTTTGCTGAATTGTCCCAGAACCAACATTTGTGGAGAAACCAGCCATATAAATATGGTATCTACAGAAGGTCAGAGGCTCCCAAATGCCTGTCCACCATCTTCAAGGCACAAGTCAAACTGTGATGGAATGTGTTCCATTTGCTTAAATTGTGCAGCTCCAGTAATAATCAAGAAGCTCAACACCATTCACCAACTTCAACGTTCACTCCATCTACCATCAAATCATGGAGACAGCAACACACCAGCGTTCTTTTGCAGCACCCCAATCTGCAACCTCTACTACCTGAAAGGGCAAGAGATATATGGGGGCACATCACCTGCAAATTCCAAACCACAAACATCACTCTGAAGTGGAACTATACTGCTATTCCTTCACCGCTGTAGCATCAACACCCCTCCTAGTAGCACTGTGGATGTACATACAAGGATTGCAGCAGTTCAAGCAGCAATAGGTAGCAAAAACAGGAAGGCAAGCAATCTGATTAGCCATAATATTGAGATAGTGGACTGATTGTACAGTGAGACCTGGATGTCCTCATACAGCAATTGAAGGCAAGCATAGGAGTGCAGCAGGTAGTAAAGAAGGCAAGTGGTATGTCGAACTCCAATGTAATTGGAATAAAGTACAGGGGCAGGCATAATGTGCTGCAATTATACAATGCCTTGGTAAAACCACACCAGAAATGTTATCTGCAGTTTTGGCCTCCTTATCTGAAGGAGTATTTACTTGGTATGGAGACAGAGCAGCAAAGACTTGCTAGACTGATTCCTGCAATGGCAAGACTGATGTACGAGGAGAATCAGAGATCATAGACTAGATCACAGAATCCCTACAGTGTGGAAGCAGGCCATGTGACCCATCAAATCCACAGTGACCCTCTATTGAGCAATCCACCACCTACCCCAATCCCTGCATTTCCCACCCTATACACAATGGGCAAATTAGCATAGCCAACCCACCTAACCTGCACATCTTTGGACGATGGGAAGAAACCGGAGCACCCGGAGGAAATCCATGCAGACACAGCGACAGCGTGCAAACTCAACACAGACAGTCGCCGAAGCTGGCATTGAACCCGGGTCCCTGGTGCTGTAAGGCAATAGCGTTACCGTGCCACCCCGAGTCATACAGATGTACAGCATGGAAACAGACTCTCGTCCATGCTGACCAGATATCATAAATTAATCTAGTCCTATTTTACAGCACTTGGTCCATATCTCTCTCAAAGCTTCCCATCCATATCCCATCCAGATGCCTTTTAAATGCTGCAACTGTACCAGTATCTACCACTTCTTCTGGCAATTTACTACATACATACATCAACTGCTGCATGGAAGTTTCCCCTTAAGACACTTCTAATCTTCACCATCTCACTTTATGCCATCTAGTTTTGGACTTAGGGAAAAGACCTTGACTACTCACCTTATCCATGACCCTCAATTTCATGAACCTCTGTAAGACCCCTCCTCAGCTTTACGACCCTCCAGGGAAAACAGCCCCAGCCTATTCAGCCTCTCCCTATTTCTCAAACCCTCTTACCTTGGCAACATCCTTGTAAATCTTTTCTGAATACCTTTCAAGTTTAACAACATCCTTCCTATAGCAGACAGACCAGAATTGAATGCAGTATTCCAAAAGCCTAACCAATGTCCTATACAGTCACAACATGATGTCTCAAAGCCAATACTCAATGCACTGACTAATAAAGGCAAGCATACCAAATGTCTTCTTCACAATCCGTCTATCTGTGACTCTACTTTCAAGGAACCATGAACCTGGACTACAAGGTCTCTTTGCTTGGCAACAGTCCCCGGGACTTTACCATTAAACGTACAAGTCCTGCTCTGATTTGCTCTACCAAAATGTAAAACCTCACATTTACCTAGATTAAACTACATGTGCCATTCCAAGGCTCACCTGATCAAGGTCCTGTTGTATTTTGAGGTAACTTTCTTGGTGTCCACTATGCCACCAATTTTGGAGTCATCTGCAAATTTACTAACTATTCCTCTTATAGTCACATCCAAATCATTTATATAAAATGACACAAAGCAGTGAACTTCGCATCGATCACTGCAACACACTGCTGGTCGCCGGCCTGCTGTCTGAAAAGCAACCAAATCGGATAGAAACCTATAAAAATCTGAGAGAATTAGACAGGTTAGATGCAGAAAGGATGTTCCTGATCCAAGGGGAGTCCAGAATAAAGGGCCACAGTCTAAGGACATGGAGTAAACCATTAGGACCGAAATAATGATGATCCAACATTCTTCACATGTTCCAGTCTTTTCCTCGATTCTCCTACTGATCAAGAATCCAACTCCACTTTAAATACACATATGAACCCTGTCCCTATAGCTTTGGGGTAAGGAATTTCAAAGATACTTAAGCCCTAGAAGAAATTCCTCATCTCATTCTTAACTAGGCACCCTTTTATTCTGATTTCTGCACTGGAAACATACGTTCCATTCAGGATAAAGGTACATAGAATCTAATACTCACTGGACCCTCACATAAATTAAGTGCATCTTAGAAAGTACATGTTTGGCACCACAAATTTCATTTAATTCTGGTCTCCTTGCTACAGGAAGGACATTGCCAGGGTTGGAGGGTTTGAGCCACAGGGAGAGGCTGAATAGGCCCGGGCTATTTTCCCTGGAGTGTCAGAGGCTGAGGGATGACCTTATAGAAGGTGTGTGGATAGGGTGAATAGCCAAGGTCTTTTCCCTGGCATGGGGGGTGTCTGAAACTAGAGGGCATAAGATTAAGGTTAAAGGGGAGAGGTTTAAAAGGGACCTAAGGGGCAAGTTTTTCCACACAGAAGGTGGTGCATATATGGAATGATCTGCCAGAGGAATAGGTGGAGGCTGGTTCAAATACAATATTTAAAAGGCATCTGGATGGGTATACAAATTGATTTGAGATTTGATTTACTGTAGTCACACGTACCTAAGTACAGTGAAGAGTTTTGTTTGCAAGCAGTACAGGCAGATCAGAATAAGGGCATACAGATCACAGGGTGTTTAAACAGAGTGAGGCATACAGGTTATACTGCACAGGAGGCACGCAAAGATCAACATTATTTGAAGTTAGACAGCCCATTCATCAGTCTAATGACAGCAGGGAAGCAGCCATTCTTGAACCTGTTGGTGTGCGTATTCAAGGGTTTAGAGGGACGAGTCAAAAGTTGGCAAATGGGACTAAATTAATTTAGGATATCTGGTTAGCATGGACAGACTAGACTGAACACTTTGTCTCCATGCTGTATAGCTCTATGACTCTGAGGAGATGTTTCTTCACCTAGAGTGGCTAGCCTGTGAAATTCACTATCACAGAAAGCAATCAAGGCCAAAACATTGTCTAATTCCAAGAAGGACTTGGATATCATACTTGGGGCTAAAGTGATCAAAGGATATGGCAAAGAGGTGAGAACAGGTGAGTTGAATGATCAGTCATGCTCATAACAGATGGCAAAACAGGCCTAAGAGCCAGAATGGCTCCAAATATGCTCCTATTTTTGATGCTTATGTCTCATCACCACCTTCTCCAGTGCAGTTAGGATTGAGTAATAAAGGCTGGCTTAATCAGAGATGGCCACTTCCTTCAAAGGAATCAAAAGAGAATTTTGATTTCCAGTATGTTTTTTGGATATAACAAATCAACAGCATCCTGAATCTGAAAGGAAGCAAGACAAATACACATGCGCAATATGATCCTGAGTCCACGCAAAGCACAAGTTCCATTAGTCTTACACGAATAGATCTCAGCTACAGAGCACTTTCTACTGATTCACAATAAAACAGCCTCAGATTGAAAAGCGCATACACTGCTAGATAATGAGGGTTGAGAGTTAGGGAGCCTCAGTTGAGGGGACAGGTCATTGACCTGAATCGCTAACTGTTTCTCTCTACATACGCTGCCAGAAATTCTCCATTTTTTTGTTCTTTTTGCAGAACCTCAGCATCCACAGCGTTTTGCTTTTGCAATAGTTATGAACTAGGTGTGGAAAGGTTGAATCCCATTGTGGGCCAGAAGGCATAATCTCAGAGTGTGGGAACAACCATCTTAAAGCAGAAATGAAAATAAGTTTCTTCTCTCAAATGGCAGTGAAATCTCTACATTAGACTGCTACAGAGTTTGATAACAAAGTGTGGGGCTGGATGAACACAGCAGGCCAAGCAGCATCTTAGGAGCACAAAAGCTGACGTTTCGGGCCTAGACACTCGAAACGTCAGCTTTTGTGCTCCTAAGGTGCTGCTTGGCCTGCTGTGTTCATCCAGCCCCACACTTTGTTATCTTGGATTCTCCAGCATCTGCAGTTCCCATTATCTCTGCTACAGAGGTTGGATTGTTAAGTATATTCAAAACTGAGATAGGCAGATGTTTAAAGAAATCAATAATTATGGGGACAAAGCATGAAAGCAGATTGGAGGATTATCAAGACAGCCACAATCTCATTGGAGATTTTGAGTGGTGCAGAGTCAACTGGCCGTATGGCCCACTTCAACTCTTACATTTAATGGCCTTACCCTGTAGGGCTGGCATGCTGCAGGGTCTATTTTAGTAAGGCAATGGAAGATCAACCAGAAGACAGCAGCACAGAAGGACCGTAACTGCTGAGTGGAGTCAGGCAAATCTGCGTCCAATTCAGTTTTTTTGCAATTTTGTGGTATGGTAAGCAATGAGAAGGTCAGCCTTAGATTACAAGAGGATATAGACAGGCTGGTCAGATAGGCTGATTAGTGGCCAATGGAATGCAATCCAGATTAAGTATGAAGTAATGAACTAGGAAAGGACTAACAGGGCAAAGGAATACATGAAGAATGACAGAAGCCTGGTGTGCATGTACACCAGTCCCTTAAGATATCAGATCAGGTGGACAAAATGATTAAGGCAGCATACGGAATACTCGTCATTATTAGCCGAGGCATAGTTTAAGAACAGCAAAATTATGCTGGAATTGCGTAAAATGTTGATTTGGCCACAGTTAGAGTATTATGTGCTGTTCTGAAATCCACATTATAGGAGGGATGTGGTAGCATTTCAGAGTCAGCAAGTCGTACAGCTGTACAGTACAGAAACAGACCCTTCGGTCCAACTCATCCATGCCAACCAGATATCCTAAATTAATCCAGTCCTATTTGCTAGCATTTGGCCCATGTCCTTCTAAAACCTTCCTTTTCATATACCCATCCAGATGCCTTTAAAATGTTGTTATTGTACTAGCTTCCACCACGTCCTCTGAAAGATCATTCTATACACACACCACCCTCTGCATGAAAAAGTTGCCCCTTCAGTCCATTTTAAATCTTCTCCGTCTCATCTTAAATTCATGCCCTCTAGTTTTGGACTCCCCTAACCCCAGGAAAAAAAGAAAAAAAAACTCAATATTGACCCAATTCAAGCCCTTCATGATTTTATAAACTTCTATAAGTCACCCGTCAGCCTCCAAAGCTCCAGGAAAAATAGCCCAGGACAATTCAGCCTCTCCCTATAACTCAAACCCTCCAACCATGGCAACAAGCTTGTAAATCTTTTCTGAACCCTTTCGAGTTTCACAACATCGTTTCTATAGCAGAGAGGCCAGAACTGAATGCAGTATTCCAAAAGTGGCCAAACCAACGTCCTGTACAGCTGTAACACGACCTCCCAAATCCTAAACTGAACGCGTTGACCAATAAATGCCAGCATTCCAAACACCTTCTTCACTGTCCTGCCAACCAGTGACTCTGCTTTCAAGAAACTATGAACCTGCACTCCAAGGTCACTTTGTTCAGCAACACTCCCTAGGAACTCACCATTAAGTGCATAAGTTCTGCCCTGATTTGTCCTACCAAAATGCAACAGCTCACATTTATCTAAATTAAACTCCATCTGCGCTTCTTGGGTCACTGGCCTATCTGATCAAGGTCATGTTGTACTTCAAAATAATTTTCTTAGCTATTTATTACACCAATTTTGGTTTCACCTGCAAACTTACAAACCATCCCTCTGATGTTCACGTCCAAATCATTTATATAAATGACAAAAATCAGTGGATCCAGCACCGATCCTTGTGGCACACTGCTGATCACACATTTCCAGTCTGAAAAGTAACAGTCCACCACCATCCTCTGTTATTTATCTTTGAGCCAATTCTGGATCAAAATGGCTAGTTCTTCCTTTATTTCACATGATCTAACCTTGCTAACCAGTTTACCATGGAAACCCTTGTCAAATGCCTTTCTGGTCATATAGATCACAGCCAATACTCTGCCTTCATCCTTTTTGTTACTTCTTCAAAAAAACTCAATTAGGTTAATGAGACATGATTTCCCACAAAGCCATGTTGGCCATCTCCAACCAGCAGTTGCCTTTCCAACTACATGTAATCCTGTCCCTCAGGACTCCCTCCAACGACTTGCCCACCACTGATGTCAGACTCAGGAGTCCATAGTTCCTGGCTTTTCCTTACCACCTTTCCTAAATAGTAGCACCATGTTAACCAACCTCCAGTTCTCACCTCACCTGTGGCTATTGATGATACAAACATCTCAGCAGGGAGCAGAGCAATCACTTCTCTAACTTCCTACAAAGTTCTTGGGTACACCTGATCAGGTCAAAGTGTGCAGAGAAGATTTACCAGGAAGTTGTCTGGAGAGTTTCAACAATGAAGAGAGATGGAACAGGCAGATTATTTTCTTTAGAAAACAGGAGATTGAGAAGGGACATGATTCCGATGTATAAAATTATGAGGGGCATAGATAGAGTACACGGAAAGCAACCTCTCCCGTTGGTGGAGGGATCAAAGACCAAGGAACCTTAGATTTAAGGTGAGGAGCAGAAAGGTTGGAGATGTGAAGAAAAGCTAATTCATTCAGGGGAATTTGGAACTCACTGCCTTTAAACGTAGGAGGCAGACATTTTTTATAACATTTAAGAAGTATTTAGATGTACACTTGCGTTTCCAAAACATTGAAGGCCAAGTGCTGGAAGATTGGATTAGAACAGTCAGGCGTTTGTTTTAAAACAAGCACAGACGTGGCGGATCGAAGTCTTTTTCTGCGTTTCAGACCTCCATTAGAATTATGAACTACCAGCCGCAATTAGTAGGATTCGCAACCATCAGCACAGAATAACCCACCCCCAAAAAGAAACCTTTTAAAGCATTTTTTTTTCAAAAATAAGTCACGCAAAATGAAAAGTAACCATCAGCTGATATACCCTACCGAGTACAACCTAGCCTGATAGGTCCCAGCTCCCTTCGCCCGCCCCCCCACAATGTCACCAGGCCATTGGCTAACGAGACCGCCCCTTACCTGATGGCATCCTCCGATTGGAGGACAGGCCCATCAATCGAACAACCAGTTAAAAACTTGGTTTACGGGGAAACAAGGGCGGTCCTCCTCCTCCCCCACCGCACCTACCCTACAGTCTATTATAATAATAAAACAGAGTGGAAACAAAACAAGTCGTCAAAAGCCAGGGACGGGCATAACGCCGCCAGAAATCAGAGTCACGGATTCATTTTCATCCGGAACGCTGTACACGCTATTCGCTCACCACTCCCCCCACACACAGCCCTCCTTTTCTTTAAAAAACATAAGGACGCCGCTTGCTTTTGATTGAACTTACCTTGCTTTCCGATCCCGTTTATCGAGTTACTTCGATTTTTCTTCAAATACATCGCAGCGGAAGGCTGCTGAGCAGGAGACGCATTTTAAACCCGGGCTTCACTGCTTGAGCTGTGTTCTGTTCTCAGAGTCGACTTCATAGTGTGCCAGCCAGGCCGCTACCGCCGCCTCTCTGAGGTAAAGAATCGCTGTGTGGGGGAGGGGAGGGGGACGGGGGAGGGTGTCCGTTGGGGGACTTTTTTTTGAAAAACCACGGGGCGCGAGCGCGCGCGTGAGTGCACACGTCACGCGTCACCTACAGCCGCCTCCACGGCAACCGTTGTGACATCGCGACGTCGAGGGAGGTCCCGCCGCCAGCGACCACCCCCCCCCCCCCCCGCGCCTGCGCTTTAAGACGGAAGAGCAGGAACGGGGGCCATTCAGTGAGACAAAGGAGGGGTCGGAGTTTGAAAGGTCTGGACGGTCCGTCATCAAACAACAACAACTGGAATGAAACAGAAGAACTGCCAATGTTGGAGATCTGAAACAAAACAACTTGAGAGGTGCAGAACAGGTTTACAAGGATGGTTTGAGCTTATAGGGAGAGGGTGAATAGGCTTGGGCTTTTTTCTCTGGAACACTGGAGGCAATTTGAGATGCTCAGCAGGCTTGGCAGTGACTGATAAGAAAGCAAAGTCAACGTTTCGAGTCTAGTGCCCATTCTTCAGCGCTGCTACTACCCAGGAAAAATGGTATTTATGACTGCACCTGAAGTCTCACCAGCAATTAAAAGTCTTCCACATGGTAAAGGAGCAAACTCCCTTCCATTTTCCAGAGCAACCAAAGAAGTGGTTGGACCATCAAATCTGGACAGCTTGAGATAAAGGGAACTGCAGATGCTGGAGAATCCAAGATAATAAAGTGTGAAGCTGGATGAACACATCAGGCCCAGCAGCATCTCAGGAGCACAAAAGCTGACGTTTTGGGCCGAGACACTCTGATGAAGGGTCTAGGCCCGAAACGTCAGCTTTTGTGGTCCTGAAATCTGGACAGCTTTCTCTTTGTTTCCTCCGTTCAGTTTTGATGACTGAGATCTGTTCTATTATTTCAATGTACCAGAAATGTGCAGTAAAATCCTTGCACAAAAAAGGTCATTGCTGATTTGATAATCCTTGATGTAGAAGGACTAAAACCCCAAAAGCTTGTGCTTTCAAATCAACCTGTTGGACTATAACCTGGTGTCATGTGACTTCTGACCTTGATAATGCTACACAACAAACAGAATTCTCGAGAAATGCAACAAGACTGGCAACAAATGTGGAGATAGACTAGAGCTCATGTTTTGAGCCCAGTATGACTAGAAATGTTAACTTTGTTTCTCTCTTCACAGATATGGCCAGGTTTACTGAGGTTCTTTAGCATTCTGTATGTTTGTTTCAGATTTCCAGACTATACAATATTTTGTATTTTTCACTCTCTTTCAGCTCTGTGCCCTTTCTTCGTAATCATAACTGATCAAAAATCTGTCAATCTCAGCCTTGCATACGGAGCTGTACAGTCATAAAGCATTGAAGAAGACCTTACGGTCCAATTCATCTATGCCAACTAATTATCCTAATTTGTCCTAGTCCCACTTACCAGCATTTGGCCCATATCTCCCTAAACCTATTCATATACCCATCCAGATGCCTTTGAAATGTTGTGATTGTACTCGTTTCCACTACTTCTTCTGGGAGCTCATTCCAGGCACGTACCACCTTCTGTTTGAAAAAGTTACCTGAATTTTTAAATCTTTTCCCTCACACCTTAAGCCTATGCATTCTAGTTTTGGATTCCCCATCCAAAGAAAAAGACCTTGGCTATTCAACCTATCCATGCCCTTTGATTTTTATAAACTGCTTTAAGACCTCCAACGTTTCAGAGAAAAAAATTGCCCAAACCTATTTACCCTCTCCCAATAGCTCAAACCCTTCAGTCTCAGCAACATCCTTATAAATCTTTTCTGTACCTCTCAAGTTTAACAACATCCTTCCTACAGAAGGGCAATCAGAATTGAATATTATTCGAAAAGTGGCCTCACCAATGGCATGTACAGCTGCAATGTGACATCCCAACTCTTATAACCAATGAAAGTAAATGTGGCAAACAGCCTCAACAACCCTTTGTGGTACGCAGATTCACAACACTTTGGGAGCATAAATTCCTCCTTATCTCTGTCTTAAATGTGCAACCCTTTATTCTGAGATTATGCCCTCTGATCCTAGACTGTCCCACAAGAGGAAACAATCTTTCAGTGTCTGCCTAGTCAAGTCCCCTAAGAATCTTGAATGTTTCAATAAGGTTGCCTCTCATTCTTTAAAATTCCATTGAATACAGGCTTGATGTACTCAACCTCTCCTCATAAGATAGTCCCTCCATAGTTGGTATCACCATAGTAAACATTCTCTGTATTGTGTGCAATGTCGGTATGTAATCTTAGAGCAGGGGCCCAAAAGAGTTCACAGTATTCCAGCTGTGGTCTGTTTAGTGCCTTGTATAGTTTTAGCACAATTTCCAATTACTAATGTACGCATCAAGTGGGAGTGACACAAGGCAAGGTCAAGCTTACTACTTTGAGCAGCAACTTTGGATTTAAGTTAGAAGGTTGTAGGTGTGAGTCCCATTCCCCAGGTTGAGAGTGTACCAGTCTTGGCTGAGATTTCCATACTGAAAATGTGGGTATCCTCCACTGGAGCCTCCTATCAATTCAGGATCATGTGTCTCTGCCATGGCTTCCATAGGTGGAAAAGATTATTTCTTTACCAGGAGAATTTTGGGTACATAAGGCAGAATGTCTCATAAGGTACCAAAAATTAGGGCACAGATTACAGAAGTTTGCTTCTTTTCACTTAGTACCTCTTCTGCCACTCCACGTCATTATTAAGATATTTTAGGAACTTTTTTTGCTTTAGCTGCCAGTCGAGGTGGGGTCATTGGACATGACTAAGGTAGATGTAGATAAATTATAAGAAAAGGAAAGTCTAAAATTAGAAGCATAATTTGCTAGCAAAACTCAGCAGGTCTCTCAGCATCTGCGGAGAGAGCGAAAGTTTTGTGTCCATTATGACTATTATTTAGAACTTTGGGACTGGAAAATGATGGTCTTTATGCTGTCATCAAAAAGGAGGAACAACAGATGGTGGAGGATGCCCAGAGCAAAAGGCAAAGAGAGAGACAAATGGTGGTAGAGAAACAATTTAAATGCAGAACACATGTTAAAAGCAAAAGATAGGTTAGCACCACTGAGATCTGTCCAGTGTAAAGACACAAGTGTATGGGGATGAAATCAAAATGGAGGGCAGTCTTTGTGCTCTCAAACTCAGTGTTGATTCCTGAGGGCTGTAAAGTCCATTAGTGGAAAATTAGGTGCTATTATTTCTGTTTGCATTGGGCTTCATTTGAACATTACAGCAGGCCTAGAACAGTAATACTAGCATGAGTGCATTGGCATATTGAAATGACAAGCAATTGAGGGCACGGTCATTCTTACAGACAAAGTGGAGGTGTTCTGCAAAGTGGTCACCCAATCTGCATCTGGTCTCACCAGAGGAAACTGCTTTGTGAGCAATGGATACAATAGACTAAGTTCAAAAGAAGTATGAGAATATTGCTGATTCACCAGAAGATGCGTTTAGATCCTTAGAGGTTAACTTAGATAGGAGGTGAAAGGATAATTGTTACACCTTTCTGTGACTTATTAGGTGTCTATGGGTTTGGAATTGTAAGGAGTGATCCCGGAGTGGACAAGGTGATGTGGAGGGAATAGTTTCTATGAAATGCCAACCATGGAGGGAAAAGTCAGATGTGTTTGGTGGTGATATCCTGCTGAAGTTGCTTGAAACATTGGAGGATGTTCCTTTGAATGCAAGGACTGGTTGGGTCCAAAGTGAATACAATGGGAATCATATTGTTCTGAGAAGAAGGGGTGAGGGCAGAACTGTGGAAATGGGTCGCACACAACTGAGGGCCCCATAAACCAGGATAGGAGGTTATCCTTGGTGGAGGAAAAAGGAAGACATATCAGAAGCACCCCTGTGGAAAGTAGCATAATTGGAACAGATGCAACAGATATGGATAAACTGGGAAAATGGAATGGATTGAATTATCCCAGGGAATCAAAGATTGTTGATGGGATGTGAAACTTGGAACACAGCAGGTCAGCCATAGCCTTGTTGAATGGCCAACTTAATTCATATGTTTGTATGACTTAGAGCAGCAGCTAGATAGACAAGTTGTCATAATTCTGAATGACTGGGACAAGCACTGCCCAGTCATTAATGTCAATGATGCTGTGCTACAAGGTAAGTTTCAGAGTATCTGAGATGCGTTTACTTTTTCCTCCCCTGAATATGACCTTTTGAGAATTCACCTAGACTTGGTGAATCTGAAATATCAAACAACAGATGACAATTGGAATCAACAGACACGTCATTCTTTACTTGATGAAGAACATTGAACTTGCACACATCACATGATGAGGTAGTCACTTTGTTGCCTTGAAGCAGAAAACATCTTCAGAGACAAATTTAAACCAAAATCTGTTATTTGCAAGTCATCAAGCAGCTAAAGTAGCCAATAGCCATATTTTCAAAGTGGGACATCCTAATATCGAGAAGGTCTCTCCCCAACCTGTTCTAACTCCAAGATCACATGAGAACAACTTCCTAGAAATTCAGCTTCAACAAACTTCACAGACTGCACAGAATTCTTTACTTCACAAGATCTTCGCTTCAACAGAAACTTTAACTTAATCTAAGAAATTACAGGTCTCGTATAAAACAGAATGAGATAATTATACACTGCAACAATATAATACATTCAGAGCACTTCTGGATGTAAAAATATCTAATGTTCAAGTGTCTGAGGCTATGTGACATGAGTGAATGAAATGTTGCCTTATTTTCAATCTAAGTGGGTGAGAAGAAAATGCCTCAAAGAAAACCTGCTACTGGAATTCTCTAACCGGGACAAAAATGTACACGTTACAAACAGAAAAAGAAACACATACAAATAAGACTCGACGTCTTACAAAACCACTGAAATTTCAGTACTTTCCCTTTGGGCATTGGTAAAGATTTATACAATAATGTGCCTTAACTCTTGTTGAGGGAGTTAATGTGCAGCCAAAATGGTAAGTATGTCCTTTTGAAAGAAAGACCTGCATTTATATTGCACATTTTATGACCATTGTATGTTGAAGTGCTTTACAGCCAACATAGTACCTCTTGAAGTTTTTGAAAAATCGTTCATGGGATGTAGGTATCACTGTGTGGGCTAACAGTTATTTCCAATCCCTGATTTCTCTTGAGAAGCTGGTGGTGAGCTGCCTTCTTGGACTACTGCAGTCCTTAGAGTGTAAGAACACCTGCACTGATGTTAGAAAGTGAGTACCAACAACTTGACCCAGCAACATTGAACAGATGGTGATACAGTTCAAAGTCAGGATTTTGTGTGTCTTGGAATAGGGGCTTGCTGACAGTGGTGTTCCCTTACATATACTGCCCTTCTAAGTGGTGGAGGTTGCACGTTTGGAAGGTGCTGTAAAGGAACCTCAGTGAATTGCTGCTTCTGCGTGTTATCACTATTCTAATGTAAAAAACACACCAGCTACTTTGCACAGCAAACTTGCACAATGACTGATTCTTTGATGTTGATTGAGGAATAAATATTTGGCCAGGACTCTAATGAGAACATCCCTGCACTTGCAAACATACGTATGATTTAGAAGTTGTGATAGGCCACTTGGTTTTTCAAGCCTGCTGTGCCATTGAATGAAATTGTGGCTGACCCGATTATTCTATATTCATAGAACTTGGAACACTACAGCACAGTACAGGCCCTTCGGCCCTTGATGTTGCGCCGACCTGTGAAACCAAACCAAAGCCCATCTTACCTACACTATTCCATTTTTATCCACACGTTTATCCAATGACCATTTAAATGCCCTTAAACTTGGCACATCTACTACTGTTGCAGGCAGGGCATACCACGCCCTTACTACGCTCTGAGTAAAGAACCTACCTCTGACATCTGTCCTATATCTATCACCTGTCAATTTAAAGCTATGTCCCCTTGTGCTAGCCATCTCCATCTGAGGAAAAAGGCTCTCACTGCCCACCCTATCTAATCCTCTGATCATCTTGTATGTCTCTATTAGGTCACGTCTTAACCTTCTTCTCTCTAAAGCAAACAGCCTCAAGTCCCTCAGCCTTTCCTCATAAGACCTTCCCTCCATACCAGGCAACATCCTGGTAAATCTCCTCTGCGCCCTTTCCAATGCTTCCACATCCTTGCTATAATATGGCGACCAGAACCGTATGCAATAGTCCAAGAGTGGCCGCACCAGAGTTTTGTACAGCTGCAACATGACCTCATGGCTGCGAAACTCAATCCCTCTACCAATAAAACCTAACACACCGTACGTCTTCTTAACAACCCTATCAACTTGGGTGGCAACTTTCAGGGATCTATGCACATGGACACTGAGAGCTCTCTGCTCATCCACACTACCAAGAATCTTACCATTATCCCAGTACTCTGTATTCCTGTTACTCCTTCCAAAGTGAATCACTTCACACTTTCTGCATTAAACTACATTTTCCACCTCTCAGCCCATCTCTGCAGCTTATCTATGGCCCTCTGTAACCTGCAACATCATTCCGCACTATCCACAACTCCACCAACTTTAGTGTCATCTGCAAATTTACTAACCCATCCTTCTACGCACTCATCCAGCTCATTTATAAAAATGACAAACAGCAGTGGCCCCAAAACAGATACTTGCTGTACACCACTAGTAACTGGACTCCAGGATAAACATTTCCCATCAACCACCACCCTCTGTCTTCTTCCAACTAGCCAATTTTTGATCCAAACCGCTAAATCAGCCTCAATCCCATGACTCTGTATTTTATGCAATAGCCTACCATGGGGAACCTTATCAAACGTTTTACTGAAATCCATATATACCACATCAACCGCTTTACCCTCATCCATCTGTTTAGTCACCTTCTCAAAGAACTCAATAAGGTTTGTGAGGCACAATCTACCCTTCACAAATTCCTGCCACAACTCTAAGAAAATAATTTCTCCTTATTTATTTTAAATGAATGGCATCTTATTTTTAAACAATGCCCCTAGTTCTAGATTTTCTCATAAGAGGACACATCCTCCCCACATGCATGATGTCAAGATCCCTCAGGACTTTATATTTTTCAATCGAATCATCTCTTCCTTTTCTAAATTCCAGCAATTGCAAACCTAACCCATCCAACTATTCCTTATAAGACAACTCTCACATTTTCAGGTATAAGTATAGAAAGCCTTGTCTGAACTGTTTCCAACACATTTCATCTTTCATAAATAAGGAGGTCAGTCCTGTACATAGTACTCCAAATGCAGGCTCACCAATTTCCCTGTATGACTTAATCTTAACTCCCTACTGCTTTTACTTCTCCTAGCAATAAATGATAACACCATTAGCTTTCCTATTTAATTTCTGTACGTGTACATTTGTGATTCATTCACTGGTTACCCAAATCCCTCTGGACCTCAGAACACTGCAATTTCTCTCCGTTTAGATGATATGCATAAATAATTTTTATTCTTCCTGCCAAAATGGTCAAATTCAATTTTCCCCATATTACACTCAATTTACCAGATCCTTCCCAATCATTTAACATATCCATATACCTTTGTGTCCTCCTTGCGTCCTCTTCACAATCTACTTTCCCACCTATCTTTGTTCATGAACAAATTTAGCAATCATAACCTTAGTCCCTTTTGGGATCTTGTGATGCAGTGGTAGTGTGTCTACTTCTGGGCCAGAAGATTTGGATTGAAGTCCAAACTGCCTGGGAAATGTGTCTTAACATCTCTGAACATGTTGATTAAAACATCTATCCTTAGGTCCTTCATTCAAATTATTTATATAAATTGTAAAAGGTTGAGGCATACTACTCATTACATCTTGCCAACCAGAAAATTAACCTTATATGCCTATTTTTTGGTTTTCTGTGAACTGGCCAATTTTATATCCTTGTCAATATTTTACCTCCTGTACCTCAAGTTCTTGGCTGTCACAGAAGGGGGAGGCAATGGCCTAGTAGAATTATCACTGTACTGTTAATCCAGAAACACGGGTAATGTTCTAGGGACTTGGGTTTGAATCTAGCCATGGCAAATGGTACAATTTGAATTCAATAAACATCTGGAATAAGAGTCTAATGATGACTGTGAATCCACTTGGACTGGCCGACATGTGATTCCAGATCAACTGCAATGTGGTTGATTACTAACTGCCATCTGGGCAATTAAGGATACGCAATAAATACTAGTCTAGCCAGAAAAATGCACTCATCCTATGAATGAATATGACAAAGAGTCCTTGATGTGACAAATTATCAAAGGCTTCTGGAAATCTAACTACAGTACATCCATTGGTTCTCTTTTATCCAAACCACAATAAATTGGTTAAACATGAACTCCATTTCACAACACCATGTTGCCTCTGCGCTTGTAAATTAAACTCTGTGTGTCCTGCTGGAATAGCTTCTTCAAAATAATGCAATAGCAGATTTTCCATTCCCAAACGATAGGATATCTATTTTTCATCTCACCTGAAATATTTTTGTTTATTTCCTGTATGGACTGTAGATGTTGCTGGCTAGGTTATCATTTTGTAGCCCATCCTAACTGCCTTTGAATTGATTGCCCCTCTTAAGTCATTTCAGAGGGCAGTTGAGTCAACCACTTGTGCCTGGAGTCACATAGGCTAAATTAGTTAAGGACAGCAAATTCCCTTCCCATAGAGGCATGTGTGAACTGGGCAGGTTTTTACAACCATGGTTATATAGTCACCATTTATGAATTTAATTGAATTCAAAAGTCACCATCTGCTGTAGTAGGACCCAAACCCACGTCTAGAGAACATTAGCATGGGACACTGGATCACTAGCCTGTCAACATTACAACTACCACCTTGCCACCATATTGGCACTTACAACATTGTAAAATTCTTTCAGAATTACATAAAATTTAAAGGAGAATAACAATTGGTCGATGCTTGTGTTTATTCTCCACATGAGCATCCTCCTATCCTACCTCATCTTACCCAATTAGGATATCTTTTGATTCCTCCTCACATACATCTAAAGCTTCTCTTCCACACCTTAACATGCTGTTGGTAATGAAATTTCTCTTCAAATAAAGATTGGACTTAGTGATGATCTTATTGTATTTTGATCTCTAGTTTTGATTTGTCCTGCAAGAGGCATCTCACGTAACCTATCCTGTAAGAGTGTTGGCATCCTTCCCTATGCACAAGGTCAGGGCATACAGCAATCCAAAACCATTAGCAACGGGTGAGGCCTGAAACCTTTATACCACACGTTTGGTGGTGATCAATGATTGTGAAGTCACTATTTTCCCATCGTCAGCTAGCTGGTGTCTCCCAGGTGCAAACATTTATGCGTTAAGGCCTTCATGTCACACTGGTAAGCAATCCTGAAACACAGCTTTGGTCTTTTGACTGCATTTCTGGGTCCAGCTGCCTCAACATCCATCTGTCTTCCATCCTGCAAATGTGCCCAGTCCAGTGAAGTCACTACTACCTTTGAGAGACTGTTACATTTATGATTTTGTGCTTCCACAAAATACGTCACATTCATAGCAAACATGGAAGTTGTTGAGCATCCTTTCTTGTCAACTGTTTCACAGCCACACAAGGTGCTAAGAACATAGACTCAAAAAACAATATCCTGGTTCAATGTTATTCTATTTAATGATTTCATGACTTAGGTCAAAGGTGACAGCTACTTTCCCAATGCATGTATCAGGTTCTACATCAAGACAGATCATGTGTCACTGTGGTCCAATGTATTTTGTGAAGCCCATTACTAATTTTAAAGGCGTCAATCAAATCACCTCTGCATTCTCTTCTCCAAAGAATCCCAACTTGTTCATTCTATTCTGCATTATAATGTCTCTGTTCCAGTGTCATTGTTTGAGTATTTCTTGTAATTTCTAGAAAAGCAACAGCATATTCTTGAGTCCTCTGCTTAAACTCAGGTCTGACCCAAAGTGGCACAGCCTTCACCACAGGAAGAGCAAAGAGACAAGTCCTGGATCTACCTTAGCTAGAACAGGGATTGAACGTAATGATGTTGGTGCCAATTTAATTCACACGACCATCAGCCAACTTGCTCCCAAGTAGTCCAAGTCGCTGTGGCAAGATACACTTATGTCTTTATTATTTTCTGGAGCTTTGGATAATATGGTCAAGATTTCAACTTCTTTCTATCCCATCTCTCCCCATCCCTCTTACTGCCTACCACTGGCATATGTTGGAAGTGTTTGTAAATTGATCCTCAATCTGTTTGACCATGTTATGAATACACCTCCTTTAACTCCTGAGTGCTGGAATAGGATCTGAAACCTGAGCTTCAGGCTCAGAGTCAGGGAACGATCCACTGTACCATAGGATCTCCCATCCCAATTAAGTAATTCAATGTTTTGGTACCATACGTTAGTGTGAAAAGTTGCCAGTTGACTCCTGCTTGACATTGTTAATGGATAATAACTGACAACTCAAATTTCACAGAATGATAAATAAATATAAATATATAATTGTATCATTTTCAATCTGTACAAAACCAGCCCAAGGCACCCCGTAGTTGTGTCAATGTATGTTGTGCACAACTTTTGACTAAGGGGCATATGACAGAGGCAGGAGTGCAGCTGGCTGAGTCTTTCTTACAGAGTCATACAGCATGGAAACAGACCCTTGGTCCAACTTGTCCACGTTGACCAGACATCCCAATCTGTCCCAGTCCCATGTGCCAGTATTTGGCTCATAGCTCTCTAAACTCTTCCTGTTCATGTACCCATCCAGATGCCATTTATCTGTTGTAATTGCACCTGCTTCCACCACTTCCTTTGGCACCTCGTTCCATACACGCACCCCACCCTCTGCATGTAAAAGTTGCCCCAAGGTCTGTTTTAAATCTTTTCCCTCTCACCTTAAACCTATGCCCTTCGGTTTTGGACAGCCCACCCCAAGAAAAAGTCCTAGCTATTCGCCCAGCCACAGTTAAGTAAAAATCAAATCTATTTTAACTGAAGAATGTTCCTGAAAAGATTGAACTGATAAAATGTGACTTTTTTTAGCTATCAAAATAAACAATGACATATTGACAATACTTGCATTCATTATTTTCTCGCTGAGGTTAATTTACTGCCTCAAACAAGAGAATAATTCCAGTAAACTCAGCTTGTTGAATGGGAAGGTAACAGCATAAATTTCTCCTCCAGTCCTTACTATGAGCAGTCAAAGCTGATAGACACTGTGTAGGGTCCAGGGAGGATGAAGATTATGCAGATTTTGCCAGACACTCAGGCATCAATAAATAACATGAAATGATCATTCAAAGACCCTTGTATAATGAAGACATTGTACAAACTGTTCTACAAGCCACCCCAACAGAAATCCTAAATGTGCATTTCCCTTTTCTTTGGCTGACCAATAGCCAATGTGCTCTAATCCCCACACTCGAGTAATCCTCTGTGAAGCCACTCTGTCTCTTAACCTCCTACTCCTTTTAGATACTGTTTAAAAGCTTCCTCTTTCACCCAGCTTTGTTTCTCATTACTACCCAAACCATTTTTATATGGATGTTGTTGGCATTCATATCTGAAGTTGTTTGCCACATATTTATTCCTGTAGCTGATACCTACATTGTTTGATTCCTCACTTGAGTGTCCTGACCATGGAAAATCTTAAATTTGATTGTATTCAAAATAGTGATCTGAACTATAAACCGTGACCTTTTCTATTATTTCTTGCCAATAGTTTACAACGTTGCTGCAGCAATGAGCTTTCTCCACAATACTTTGGTAATACTTTGTCACGGACACCAGTCTGGCGACATTATTGATGACAGCGGAGGTGCTCAAATAGCACTTCCTTGGAAAATTGCTACTTGCCAACAATTGTTAATTTTTCAGGGCAAAATGAACTAGTGTTTATAGATGTGCATGTGTATTACATACATGATATTTATTTCTCCAACTTTGATGCAAAGTATATTCCATTACATAATGAAGTTCGGATTGACCTACATCTGACTCAAAAAATCTGGGTGCCAACACAATGTCAAGGGCCGAAAATCAATGTCCCAGAGTAATTTGCACCTATCACCACTTCCCCCCAAGGCCCTACACACCCATTTTCTTTTCAAAAAAGTGCAATATCCATTTTCCACAGAAATACAATTAAGCCTAAATGTCTCCTTGCCACATTACAGAAGAGATCATGTTTTAGGTAAGTAAGTAATTCACCCAAACTGAAAATTCTCTCTCTAGGATTAAACTCTATTAAAGGAGTAACTGTCAAGATTTATAAACCAAAAGTAGGTCGGAGTGCTACCCAAAGTTTAACTGGTTGAAACCAAATAGCTTAGTCTAAGTTTTCCCAGCTAGTGCTGTCTCATTATATGATTAAGCACAGCTCCTAAAGTGGTACACTGCTGCTGTTACAAGTGCTGACTTTCAAATTCAACAAGGAACAAAGGCTTTGGCTGCCCTCAAGTGAATACAAAAGAGCAGTTTTTATGTCTCTTTGGGGTCAACTCCACCTATCAGTTACTCCCCATCCCACTGTATAAATAGCAACCTTTTCTGAGATAACAAAGTGTAGAGCTAATTGAGCACAGCAGGCCAAGCAGCATCAGAGCAGGAAAGCTGACCTTTCCGGCCTCTTCAGAAACGGGGGAGGGGAAGGGGGTTCTGAAATAAATAGGGAGACGGTGGGGGGGGGGGAGCAAATAGAAGATAGGTGGAGAGAAGACAGACAGGTCAAAGGTGCAGAGATGGAGCCAGTAAAGGTGAATGGGGAGTTAGGTCAGTCAGGGAGGACGGTCAAGTCATGGGGGCGGGATGAGGTTAGTAGGTAGGAGATGGGGGTGAGAGGAGGGACAGGTTAGGGAGGCAGGGACAAGGTACACTGGTTTTGGGATGAGGTAGAGGGAGGGGAGATTTTGAAGCTTGTGAAGTCCACAGTGATAGCATTGGACTGCAGCGTTCACAAGTGGAATATGAGGTGTTGTTCCTGCAACCTTCTGAGCTCCCCAACAGTTTTGGAGAAGGGTCACTTGACCCAAAATGTCAAATCTGATTTCTCTTCATAGATGCTATGGGATCTATTGAGGTTTCTCAGCAATTTGTTTTGGTTTCCGATTTTCAGCATCGACAGTTCTTTTGTTTTTTTTTGTTTAGTTTTCTGCATTGTTGGGGCCATTAATAACCATTCACCCAATACCTAAAAACAGAATTTAGTTTTTATCATATTGTTGCTTATAAGAGTTTGCTGTGCATAAATTTTCTGCCGTTTCTCTCACATGACTGTTAATCTATTTCATTGCGCATAAAACACATTGGGACATCCCAAAGTAATTTTATAAGTGCAAGTCCATGTTCTTATTTATCAAGCATGTTATCAACCAATTAGAGCAACACATGTAGGATTACATTTTATTATTTTCCTTCAACCAGGTGTTAGAAAACATCCCATGTTTGAGCTTTTTCACAATATAACCTAATAACTTAAGTTTTTACACAAATTAATATTTCCTGTATCCTTGAATTTATGATGGAAACTGGAACCAAGGCAACTACTGACCAGGCATCATACAGATCTAACATCACTTCCTTGTTTTTGCAACTGATACTTTCCATATAAAGTTCCAAATGTCATTTGCCTTTTCTTCCTGTACTCTTTTTAAAAACCTGTGCATCTGCACAACGTCCTGTTACTTCTTCCCAAAATATACTTCTACAAAATTTAATTATTAATTAATTAGTGCAGGAAATAACTATTTGGTTAGGTTTTTTTAAAAAAAATTCTCTATGGTTCTACAATCTACCTCCACTTTGCAAACTCATTTTCCTGACTCTTTTCTCAAGTTTGCCATGACCCTTCATGTCAGTAAACATAAGCTTATCTTCTATTGAGACATTTAGATTTGTGCATAAAAATCCTCATTAGTGATTCCCTATATTGAAATCAACAGCTATTTCTAATTTGTTCCTGTTGTCATCTTTCCTTATGTAGTTGATTCCTTTCAAAAAATAAGTCTCAAGATTGTCTTTCACATAGTGCCTGATTTAAAAAAAAAACTTTTTGTAAGTGTACGTATACACCCGATACAACTTCCAACTATAAACTAAATCTATGTTGAAGGCTTTTTGAAAGGTCAGATAATTTCATATCGAGCAGAAGGTTGGAATCTTAAAGCTGTTTCCTCTGAAAGGCAACAGAAAAATAAAATCATAGTAAGGTTTTCAAGAGAAAAGAAAAAAATGTAGGAGAATTAGAAATGTGTGAAAGACTTAGTGAATTGGATTTAGGTAGAGAAAGCCAAAGTGGAAAACTGACACAGAGGACTTAGAAAGAACGAAGAAATGGGAAACAAGCAGATGTAGTTCATAGTCATACAGCACGGAAACAGACCCTTTGGTCCAACTTATCCATGCCGACTAAGTTTCCCAAACTAAACTAGTCTCACTTGCCTTCATTTGGCCCTTATCCTTCCAGATCTTTCCTGATGTCTTTTAAATGTTGTAACTGTGCCTGCACCTACTGCTTCCTATGGCAGTTCATTCCACACACGAACCAGAGAAAATGTTGCCCCTCAGGTCTCTTTTAATTTATTCTCCTCTCACCTAGTTTTAGACAAAAGACCTTTGTTATTCACCTTATCTATGCCCCTCATGATTTTATAAATCTCTATAAGGTCACCCCTCAACCTTCTATGCTCCAGTGGAAAAAAGTCCCAGCCTAACCTTATAACTCAAACCTTCCACTCCCAGCAACATCCTGGTAAACCTTTTCTGAACCCTCTCCAATTTAATAATATACATCCTATAAGCAGGATGACCAGAACTGTACACACTATTCCAATAGTGGCCTCATCAGCGTCCTGAATAACCTCAACATTACACCCCAATTCCTATGCTCAAATGGTCTGAGCAATGAAGGCAAGTGTGCTAGATTCAATACAGCGTGGAACTGGAGGAATTCAGCACGTCAAGCAGCATCAGAGGAGCAGGAAGTTGACGTAACAGTAATCAGTTTGGCTCAGTTTTGCATCATGCAAAGTTACTGCAGCATTTAAAGACAAAGACAGGTGACATTCTTGAACGTGTATACGAACTGAAGTAAACTGCCAGGCAGGATTCCTTTTTAAGGGCTGCATTTTGTTTTCACAGCAAAAACGTTCTCATTGTCAGTTGACTGCCGGTGTTACTTATGGCCTTAATACCCATTTTCAACTAAGTGAATGAGGTTATTAAAGACTACCAAGGAATTGTGATTGGGCCAATGAGGTAAGAAGTGGCAGATGGAGTTTAATGTCGATAAATGTGAGGTATTGCATTTTGTTGGAACAAACAAGGGTAGGACTTACACAATTAATGGTAGAATCTTGGGTAGTTTTGTCAAAGAGATCAAGGAGTTCAGGTACATTGTTCTTTTAAAGTTGCAACACAGATAACAGGATTTCAATCAGTAGATGCCTTCTTAACCACCCAGTTATGCAACTTTCAAAGAATTATGTACCTGAACCCCAGGTCTGTTTGACAACACTACCCAGGGTTCTACCATTAGTTGTATATCTGCCATGTAGGTCATTCAACAACTCAAACCTGCTCCTCCATTCAACAAAATCACAGCTGATCTGAACGCAAACTTGAATCTGGATTCCTACCCACCCCAAAAATCTTCCAAGCCCCTGCTTAACTGTAATCTGCCTCTGCCCAAAAAATATTCAGCGATTCTGCTTCCACCACTTTTTGCGTCTTATTCTTCCAACTCCAGCAGATACACAGAAACGAGGAGCAGCAGTGGACTATTTGACCCTTCCAGCCTGCTCCACCATTTGACGTGATCATGGCTGATCCTCTATCTCAATACCATTCTCTCTTCGTACCATCATGACACCTCTAATATCTAAATAAAACAATACAAGCTGAGCCTGTACAACAAAACCTCATAAGACAGCCAACACATTCGAGGTTATCAGTCTAGCAAATCTTCTCTGAACTACATCCAACACATTTACAGTCTTCTTTAAATAAGGTGACCAAAACAATGCAGGATTCCAGATGTGATCTCACCAGTGCCCTATGTAACTGAAGGTTAACTTACTTTTGTATTCAATTCCTCTCTTGACGAATTACGATACATCAATTTCTGCTAAAGGTGTAGTTACCACTGAAGACTGGATCAGGTAAAACCTAATACCTCTGCTCTCTTCCACCTGCCCTACCCCAGGCAAAATAATTTGATGACCCACTATCTATCAGACATTTGAAAAACAATTATGTTGGGCAGCAGCTGAGGGTTGCTGCTTCCAGCTGAACGCTCCCCAAATAAGTTACTGAGTTCAACTCAAGTTCTGCTTTATTCTTTCAGGGTACGTGGGCATTGCTTGCATGGCAAAACAAATTAATAGTTGTATTCAGCAGCACTGTAAAATATTGGCTTTTAACCTTCAAAATTGAATGTGACATAAAAGGTGCTGAAGCACAATAGTTTTCAAATACATGAGGTAATTTACAGATGTAGTTAACAATGTTATTCTGCAATGAATGTTCATCTCTAACTGCTTTTGATCAGGGTGCTCACAATGCCATTTCAGAACGCAGTTAAGAGTCACTTTATTGGCATTAACATTTCATGTATTTGAAAGCATTTCACAACACCACAGGATCAGGTTTGGAGTCCTATAAAGCATCTCTAAATAATGTATAAACAAATTATCCATGCTGTATGACTCTACAACTTCTCATCTACGAATTTCAATCCTAAAACACTGTGATAACTGTTCATAACAAATTAATAGCTGTGGTCACTCTTTAGAAACAGAGGCTGGGCATCTTCAGTTAAAATGGTAAGAATGTTTTGAAAGATTTGCAATATTGCATGCACACAGAGCAGAATATGGAAATAAAACAGGCACAACAAATTTTATTGATTGAACTGCTTCACTTAATTTCAAAAATGTTAAAACTTCCAAAATATGATCAACTGGCAAATTATCTAAAACATTGCTCATGATCAATTAATGACTAGTTTCTTTTCTGGTTTGCAAGTTTGCACAGTCTTTAAAAATTTATTCCACAGAAGAATTGAGTGGCTGGAGCCTACAACTACACTAACAGACGGCAAAGCAAACTGAATGGAAATGCTGACATATCAGTATCTAATTACAAATTTAATACAAAAAGCATGACTATAACTGAGGATAATTACTCAAAGGGCATGAACTGTGTAACTGGTGCAATATATTAATATATACTGTCTTCCTAATTCAAACCACAAGGCCACTGGTATAACAATTTTGACTTACAACAGTACTCAGCAACAGGACTCAGTTAGAAGAGCTCAATTTTGGTTGAAGTTTTAGTGTTCATCAATCAAAGGTCATCGGCACTGGCCAAGACTTGAGCACCCAACTCACTGCAATGAAAACCTTTCCAAACAGGTAAATACTTGAAACTTCATTTATTTTGTACCAGCTAGAATCAAACACTATTAACCCACTGCTCCATCCAATCAATTTCATCCATCTATAAATATTTATGCCCTCGAACCAACTGGCTAAATATATTGTTGGCACACAATTCAAACTGAAACCCAAATCCACATGCACGCAAACATTCATGAAGGAAAATGTGCACAAAAGGAGCTGCCCTGCCACACAGCAAAGTCAGGACAATTACATTTCTACATTAACTATCAACACTGTGCGAACATCAAATTGGCAGCTGACGTTTCCTGCAGCACACTGAGTCACCAAGTAATGGGAAACACAGCTGCATAACCACACTTTGCTTTAGGCTTTGTTACTGTGAAAAGCCAGGAAACAAATGCAGTAGTATCCGAGGACAAACTATCATAACAAAAATGAGAGGAACTAAGTTTTTTTTTCCAAATTTAAGAAAGCCAGCTCCTTTTTATACCCCTAAATTATTGATTAAACGCACTTGAAGTAGTACAGTAAGGTGGTAGAATATTTATTGGTGTTCGGATACAGTAGCACCACTGCACAGTGAACAAGTATTTCTGTATATTTTTAATGGCATCATACCATAGTGTGTCCCAAAAAGGGTGAAAAAGGAAAAAAAAACCATAAGTACAGGTGGCTGACACAGACAGGCACCCCATTAAAAATAAGCACTGCAATGCCTTAAGATGATCCTCTTAATCATAACTTACATTCATTTAAAAGTGAAACATGAATGTGACCTTTGACAGGCACACTTTGCACCTCAACTGTGTTCAAAAGGAAATTTGTGCTTAATGCACCATAATTTTCCAAGGAGTTTATATATATGGTTGCCATTAATTTACAGAAAATGGATCTATATCCCATTCTAGTGCTTTCCCCAACTCCCACTATGCACCGTTCTCACTCAAATTCAAGTTCAATAAATGCTACATAAGGGAAGACAGGTTTTTGTGGATAGAGAAATATCTGTTCCAGGCACTGATAGGGCAGACTGGCTGTCACCATTCTTGCATTTTATTTAACTGAACATTTGCAACTTAAGTATTCAACAAAAAAAAACACACCCCATTGGCACAATTTTCATTTTTCCCTCTAGCACACAAAACTCAGTTGAACAAGAATAAAATTACAACCTGCAGGGTTTTTTTTGAAAACTCTCAACATTAAAAACATATCTTTTCATTCTAGTGATTTTTCTTGTATATTTTTAAAACAAATTAATAGTTGCATTCAGCAGCACTGTAAAATATTGGCTTTTAACCTTCAAAATTGAATGTGACATAAAGGTGCTGAAGTAAAATAGTTTTCAAATACATGAGGTAATTTACAGATGCAGTTAACATTGTTATTCTGCAATGAATGGCATTAAGTCCAACTAGAGTTCCACTGTCATTGCAAATTTGTCTTCCATCTGCTCAGTTGCTTCTGTTGATTTGTAGTAAAACAGAAGTTAATATGTATGTCTTCAAGCTCATTTCTTTTGCCATCTAGTGTCTAAACTATACACACGTAAAAACAAATCTACAAATAAACCAGATGCTGCAACATTCGGTAACTCCATTACAGAGGCCGCCTTCATCAATGAGAATTCTCAATATTGTAGCAATGTTTTACACAGGACCTCTTCAGACAGCTTCAGTGAGTTTCACACAGGCAAGGTACTTCATTTGGCCTCAACATGCCAAAGCATGTTTACACACTGTACCATTATTCAATATCAACTTAGGCTCTTTCAGAACATTGTAGCTGCTAAAATATCGTGTCAGTGGTACCGAAAATGCTTGCACGCACATAACTCAAGGGAAATGCAATTACACCGGCCTGTATAATAAAAACACCACAAATTCAGAATTCCAAAACCAAACTATATGTTTATCCAATCAATTTTACCTGAATTAATAGATAACAGTGTTGGCACAGCAATTTAATGACTGTCTTCCCTTTTTCCAACCCACTTCTGTTGTTGGCTCATTATATGCAAAGGTGAGCTCCTGTGAAAAAGCTGCAGCATTGCATTAATATCCCATATCCCTAAAAAAGGAACTTACTATTGAATTGCTGAAGTTTTACATGACAGGGTTAGCACTGAATGCTTCCGGTTTGCTTCCTGGAGGTAACTGCCATTTAGTTGAGAATGCTGTCGCTTTGGGCAAAGAGATTGTGCTGCATAAAAAGGGAGGACTGGAATAAATGACAATGATGCATCTCTTATAAAGTATTGCCAGTTAGTTTAAATAGTTGAGAGATAATAATCACAACCATGAAATCTTGGGTCAGCATTAGCATTGTCCACTCCTCTGTACGTGAAAACATGAACTACTCCATGGCATTCAATTGAAGGAGGGGAAAAGTGCTGCACAAGTTTGGGGAAGTGGTAGACAATGGGGATAAGGACAGAAAAGACTAGAACAGAGATCTCCAATCTACTTGGGTATATCAGATTATGCTTAAAAATCCCGAAGGAAAGCTCGACAATTATAATTCCATTCCTGTCACTCAATGCAATTAAAGAAACAATGTTTCTGTATGTTCTATAGGCTATCAAAGTCTAAAATCAAGATATTATACAGCATATATGTTTGTGTTATCATGACCATGACATGGTGACAAGTTGTGTTTCTGAAACAAACTGGGCTTGCTGAGTGATTAGCGGTTTGGGTTTATCCATACCACAAGCATAGGTGTTTCGATACGATGGCTCACAAGAAATTTACTGTAAAACTGACTTTCAATACTTCTCCAATTAATGTTAAAACAAAGCAGAGACTTGTAATTTTAGCAATTTATTTTCTGACAGATCATCTGTCAAATCTAAATGCATTTCACAACTAAATCAGTTATTCCTAAGACTGCAGGATAACAATCAGCTCCATTTAATTGTGTAAATAAGTGTAAATGGCCATTTACTTTGGAAAAAAAAAGGAGGCAACGTCTGACGTGTTGAAGCTTAGAAATTTAAAACATATTATTGGTTTCGGTAGGAAATTCAAAACAATAGATACATTCTATATCTGTTCAATGATGACTATTTTAATCATCACTTCTCCAAGGGCTGAGGTTGTTGTATCAATATATACATACATTGAAGTGGACCCAAGAATTTCAAAAGTTATGTGCTGTTGATTCTGTACAACTAGATGGTGCTTATAAGCACAGCAATATTAAACAGTGGAACCAGTGTACTGCAGTAATATAATATGAATGAGATACCCAAGTGCTTTTACAATACTGTAATTCAAACCAACTGTTTAAAGAAGACCATAAGCCTTTAGGAGTGAACAACAATCAGCTTTGTAACATTGATCAAGCCCCCTCTTTCATATATAGGTTTTATTCCAATCTCGAACCCCCTTCTTGGTATCTTCATATTTCATAGTGAACAGTTGGCAAATATTGACATCCACTTCTTAATGGTTGCACAGTAGCACGACACAGATACAAGGTTTGTAAATGTAAAGTGAGACACAGCCATAAACTATACAAGTTATATGATGTGCAATGTATCACAAGAAATCTTTCTTTGGGCATTTTATCAGTTTGTTTTTAGAAGTATTCTCAATTTTTCCATAGATCCTGAATTGAGATAAGTTCGTTCTGCTCGAATTTCAAATCTGAAAAGCATCTTGATCTCTCAACTAATGGAACTCTAAATCAAAGGCCTAGAAATGCTAGAAACTTAAAAAGGAGGCTAAAAATATTTACTGTGAAACTGCAACATCTGTGATGCACTGTTGCATCATTGTGCTAATGAACCATCAGCATCAAATGGAATGTGACTTCAGGGAGAAAACAGGTGCGAAAAAGTGCATTGTCTATTTATACCAGTTAAAGTGATAGAGTCATACAGCATGGAAACTGGCTCTTTGATCCAACTAGTCCACACTGATCATGCTCCCAAACTAAACTAGCCCCACCTGGCGGTGTTTGGTCCAAACCTTTACTATTCATGTACTCATCCAAATGTCTTTAAATGTTGTAACTGTACCTGCATCCACCACTTCCTCTAGCAGTTCATTCCACACACTAACCACTCTGAGCAAAAAAAAGTTGCCCCTTATGTCCTTTTTGAAATCTTTCTCCTCTCACCTTAAAAGTATGTCTCCTAGTTTTGAACCTATTCACCTTAGGGAAAAGACCTTTGCTATTCACCTCATGATTTTATAAACCTCTAAAAACCTTCTCTACTTGTGATGTAAATTTCAAAGAATTATGTAGCTGAACCACTTGGCTTCTCTGTTCTACAACATGACTCAAGGTCCTAACATTAAGTGTTACCCCTCAATCTCCTATGCTCCAGCAAAAAAAGTCCCAGCCTATCCGGTTTACCCTTGTAACACTCACGCCACATTTCCAGCAACATCCTGGTCAATCATTTCTGGATCCTCTCCAGTTTAACAATATCCTTCCTATAACAGGGCAACCAGAACTGCACAGAGAGACCTCACCAACGTCCTGCACAACCTCAATGTGATGTCCCAACTCATTTACTCAAAGCTCTGAGCAATGAAAGTGGATTAAGTGCCTTCTTAACCACCCTGTTTACTTGTGATGTAAATTTCACAGAATTATGTACCTGAATCCCTAGTTCCTTCTGTTCTAAAACATGGCCCAGGGCACCATCATTAATTGTATAAGTCCTATTCTTGTTTATTTTACCAAAATGCAATACCTCGCATTTATCCAAATTAAACTCCATCTGCCACTCCTCAGCCAAGTGGCCCCATTGATCAAGATTGGTTAGTAATCTCAAATAATGCAAAGTGGGAACTCTTTAAAATTTCTATCCAGCTTCAGAATAAATTGAATCAAAACTACAAAAATAAAATCAGCACCTGGCCCAAATATCCAAAATGGTCATTAACTTACTGAAATATTTTAACAGCCATTTCAGACTGCATTTCACACAAAAACTGATCCACTATGCTGTTCTCCATTGGGTCACATTTTTGGTAAAGCATTGACTAAGTTAAAAAGGAATTACCCAAAATAAGCCAGGAAGATAACAATGCTATTGCTTGCACTTTATTTTTCTTTGAAATTTGAATAAGATAACTCAATGATGATAGCTCAATGATGATAGCTCAATGATGATAGCTCAATGATGATAGCTCAATGATGATCTCTTCCTTTGGAATAGGAAGGGGGTAAGGCAAAGACAGACAAGCATCAAGAGCACAGGGTTTGGCATAAGATTAAGTCACTTTCTGTTTGCCCATGAGTCCAGTTTTTACTCACAATGCAGTATATACATTGATAGAGCCTCACAAAATAAACAACAGACAAATGCCTAGGTATCTCTTGTCTACCCATGTGTCAATGTGCACAAATGACACCTACTTTTGTACCCCATTTGCATCAAGTTCCCACTTCCAAAGAAAGTAGCTTCCTGGTAAACAGTTCAAAGGGTGAATAAAGTTGGACTTTTTGCCTCTTCTGACACAAAAAAAATCTTATCTTTTTCTTGAATAACAACCATGTGGAACTTTTTCAGGTCACATATTCACACTGATCTTTTCAAGAGTTTATCTTGAGTTACATTTGGCTAGAGTAGGGCTGAAACAAAAACATTACTCTGCATTCAGTCATGCAAGTGAATGTAAAGGAGTATTACCACTCCAAACTTTGCTAGTATTGCAATATACTGCCATTAAATAAACATCAGGAGGTTTCAGCACCCAAGTGATCATCTTCAAGCCTGGGACATGTCCGACATGCAGAACTGTCTCAACTAACCTGCTCCTCTTCAAAGTGGAATTGCAGGTGACTGAATCTGCACACTGACCTGAGCCTGACCTACCACAGGTCTGAGAAGCCAGATAACAGAGCACAATGATAAAAATGCAGAACAAAAGAACAAATAATGCACCTAACTGGATGATGAATGTACAACCAGAGGCTGTTTAATAAAATGTAGTCAAGCAGAGTTTTTACTCAACTACCTTCCCGCTAATCAACAATTTTGTTTCCATGTTTTTCTAAAATAAAAATTCCCTACACGTAGTCCACAAAATTCCTTGGAGCCCCACTTCCAAATTCCACAACCTCCCCACCCCAAATGCTGCTTAATTGACTTAAATAAAAGGCAAGTGAAAAAATAATAGACAGCAAGAAATAAGTATATAAATTGGTTGACAACACGGTGCAAATGTTAATGGTGCTACTTTCTCGTTTCAACATTCTTAAAAGGATTAAAAACCTTCAGTTTAAGAGTTTGAAAACAAATCCACCATGGTTGGAACTCTGATAATCATTGTTTTGTCACGTGTGGTGTGCTTATGAAGAGGAGAAAACAAAAATCACAACTTGCTTGGATTTTCCAAGCAAAGAATGTATTTGTGGTCGGAGGAACATATTAGCTTTTAAATGTACTCTTAATTAACAACAGTTTCAATAGAGTACCTTCAAAAGCACACTACAAATTTAATGCCGTGCTTCAGGTATTTCATATTCCTAACAGGTTTCATTTCAGATGCAATATTCCATTTAGCACTATTTGGTTTTTAGACAATAAAAATGCAACTCACACTTACTCCCTTTACTCTAATGTCTGGGAATAAGACTTTAATGAAAAAAATCATTTGAGTGTTCCAAAGAAAATTATTTCTGAACCACTAAATTATTACAGCAGACAATTCTCGCAATGTGACATCATCTGCTTGAACTCCACTCAAAACCCAAGGGAAAAACATGGTAACACTGAACAAGTGCATGAGAACAGTGTGTAGGCAACAATTTCTGACAAAGAGGCATTACATATGGCCTAGTTAGGACTAAGAGAGATTTACTGTCTCCAAGTCTGGTGACATACAAAACACGAAAAAAAAATTCTCAGGTAAAAATCAGACTTTTTTTTCCTTTTCAAATGATTGAATTCAGGAGAATCCATAAGCAACTGCTCAGATGTGACACGACCAGCTGGTTCCCCATGTTTCCGAGGAGGAGTGACGTGGAGGGGAGAAGGGTGACCAGGCGGTTGCCAGGGTTACAAGTAGTCAGGAGGGCGATGTTAAGGCTGAGCCCCTGCAGTGGCTGGAACCGGCGTCCCAAGGGTGTTGGTAGCAGAGATGACTGGTGAGCCAGCAAGAGGTCCCAGTGGTGATGAGGTTGGCATTGCAGAGATCCCTGCATAAATACATTAAATAACATGAGTTTTCAAAAGCAGTAATTGTCTTTTTAACAGATTTTGGTCTGGTGGTCTTCAGCTGAGAGATGTGCCCCCACACAGCTACTACAGAGAACTATTATCAAATACCAAGTTTGCTAAATACTGACCTGACATCATACTGGCTGAGCTGATTGGAGTGCTACCAGTTGGCATGTTAGCACAGGAGCCCATTCGGGTCTGGTCTTTCACAATTGGATCTACAGGACAGAAAAGAATCATATCTGCAGTAGAAGCATTCACAAATCTTTTTCCATTTATCTTTTCTCAGATGGTGAACACGTATCTAATACAGAACCCCACCCTCAATCTACAACAGACAAACAAACAAAATAGCCCTTAATCTATTGTGTTTTTAACTGGCCAAAGTTTGTAAAATGGTAACCAGGCTAACTTCCTTTCAGCATTCCCACATGCACCCTGCAATTGTGCTTTCACACAGTACACTGTCTGAGAAGTGAAGATTAGTTTGGGGATATGTGGACTAACAAGAAGAGGTGTTCTGAACTCCAGTAGGAAGAATCACAAGATTTAAGTCCTAATAAGTAGCACGAGGATTACTTACAAAAATAAGGATGCTCCATAGCTTCTCGTGCCGTTAGACGTGTTTGATGATCATATCGTAGAAGCTTATCCAAGAAATCCAGTGCTTCTGAGCTAACCAAGTGTTGATTTTCACTATGGACAAAGCGTTCCCATCTTTTACGAGAATGTCTGAAACAAATAATAATCTTTTATGTAGACAGTACACAAAACAGTCTATTTCAACACCAAAAGTGCTGGCTACTGACCTGCCCAGAATGTCATTAAACCGAGGGTCCAGCTCAATGTTGTACTTGTCAATATAGTCATACAGATCTTCTGTGCCTAGCACTTTGGCTATTCGCACCAACTTCAAACACAGAGAAGAAACAAGTTAAACTAACTTAAGGAAGAGATTAAACAACAGTCACACCATAACTGGAATTTAAACAGCAACTAAAAAACGCATCTGACTTTGAATTTTGCTAAAATGATAAACAATAGACAGAAGAAACTTCCTTGAGTTGTACTGAGTTTGATCATTATGGTAGCACTGAATTAATATGTTGTACTTAAAAGTGAAACAATTTATTTAAATTCAACACAAGGTTTCACAATTGTTTCCAATTCAGGATTCTCCAATTCCGATCAACATATTTCTTAAACAGACATTTATCAAGTCTTTAGAAAGACAGAAAACAGTGATATATTGGTCAAACTTTTGGCTACCTATCATAACACCTCACATAACTCAGTGTTCAAGTTTGACTAAAAACTACCCTGTGAAGCTCCTTGTGAAAATTCACAACATTAAAAGTGCATGTAAATGGAAGTTGCTGTTTGACTTCAGAAGAATGTCTCCTATTGCATCTTGCAGGTCAAAGTCCAAACTGGGCAGTTATGTCTGTGTGTTGTTCAGTAGTTGCCATGAAGACTGCAGCAAATTTCCATTGGTCATAATCATTTACAAAGTGTCAAATTTTTCCATCTCTGTGATCACAACTCAAGGCAAAAAAACAAATAATTCAACAAGCAGATACACAGAGAAATGTGCAGGTTCTTTTCAGCTTGATAAGCTACAATAGTTAAAATGTCTTATTCATTCAGATCGAACCAGTGACTTCCTAGAGAAGTGGTATTTTTAAAAGAGAACTAATGTAGTATCCTTTTCTACCAGCAGATGGGGATGGCTTTCCACATGATTTGTGAAACCTCCAACGCAGCACATCATTTCAGCAGTTTTGCAAGTAGGTTGCATTACCCACTGCATTTGTCCAGCATGGAAGAAAAAGAGCCTTTTGCAATCTCAGACAGCAGACATGACTTGTACCAACGGTAGTAGCAACGGCAAGTGTAAAGATTGAAGGCAATGTAGGAGGGTGTCCGCTTCTTTGTAAAGTCAACATTAGAAATGCACTGAATGCGTTTTAAAAATAGGCTGTTGTTTATAGTGAAGTTGAGCACTCTTACCTGATCGTAATTGTCATGACCATGGAAGAAGGGCTCTTTTCTGAAGATCATGCTAGCCAGCATGCATCCTAAACTCCACATGTCTAGGCTATAATCGTACATCTGCAAGGAAGCAAAACTAATATTCAAGGAACTGTAGGCTGTACATTTAAAAGGAGCACACTATTCAAAATACTTTACTTCAGCTATTTTCAGAAAATTTTGAAACGCCGAAGTCAGCGGGCACAACAGTAACGTAACATACAAAGGAGCTCTTTTAGTTACAAGAGATAGATCCATTAAAAGGTAAGTTTCCTTCCCTTTCTCAAAATACTTACTGGTTCTTAGACAAAAAGCTTGAATCAAATTGAAATTCAGGTGCTGAAATCATTCTCAAATAAACTAGTTGCACACAAGAAAATTACAAACCATATAAAACATCAACCAATTTTACATATGTATTTTCGATTTTCTCCTCTCTCTTAAGTTGATAAGATTTGTTGGGATTTGGTTGCAATAGTGGTCATTCACTGAGTCTACAAGAAGATTAAGTAGACTGCTATGCTCGATAGGCCACACACATCCAAACATTTTAACTGGGATAACAGTAGTCTTCCTATGGCAATAAAGCTAAATGAAGTTAATAGCTTAAACTCAGCATTGACCAGGATTGAGCCTGAAGCACTTTTGGCTTCATAGTTTGGCTGGTCACAGAATTAAGCATTATAAAAAGAATAACTTGCATCTATGTAGTGTCTTTCACAACCTCAGAAGATTCTAATATTCCAAACTGCTTTATGACAACAGGAATACCTCCAAAATGCTCTCACTTCTGCACCATAGGGAACTACAGCAATGAATTTGCATAAAGCACAATCACAAATAGGAATGAAATAAACGACTAAATGTTTAGCAGTATTAGCGAGGGTGATACATATATTTGCTGGACAGATAGCAGGAAAATAACCCCATGCTTCTATGCCTGGGATGTGAAACAGGCCCTCAGTTTATCATATCTGAAAAACAGTACAACTATGCTGCATTCTCTAAAGTAGCCCTCGAGAATATAAGCAGAAATTATGCACCTAACCATCAACTACAAATTGAGCAAATAGCCTTCTAAGTCAGCTCTGTGGTAGTACTCTTATCAAAGGATGTAAGCTGATCTATATTTCCTTCTAATCTAATTCCATTAACTATGTGCAATAACATCTCTTCTCCTTCCAGCAAAGTGTGGACAGGAATCCCAACCATAAGATACCTTTTCAGAATGAAGACTGCATTGAACTGAACGACAAAAGTGACTATAAAGAAAGGTTGTTATATATTGCACAATAAAGTTGCTAATGATGAGCATTTCCAAAAACAGATGTGTCATATTTCCGATGGAATATGAACAGAGTGCGTACAGTTTTGGGGATTCCTAAAATGCAATCTTGCTTCATAATAATCATCAGATCACAGAGAGAACAGACACAGGATTGAATGAATTGATCTAAAGTGTTATGTTTTCTCCATCATCTCAATTCTAACACTGCAACCTCTGTAGAAGCCTGAGAACTTCATCTGCTATCATATTTTTGTCCATTGCACATTATTTGAATACATCAACATAAACAAAGTACTATGTAATATCCAATCTTCTCAATCTATCAAAGTGTCTTAAAATTAAAACCAGCCTTGATAAAAGAAACAGCTCAAAAAAGTATTCTCTCCACATCCTCAAAGCACGAAAGGACATTCTGCACCCACCCACATCCCCAGACTATTTATATTCTGTGGAAGCCCAGCAGGTCTGGCAGCATCTGTGAAGGAGAAAACAGAGTTAATGTTTTGGGTCCAGTGACCCTTCCTCAGAACATTCCAGATGCTGCCAGACTTGCTGAGCTTTTCCAGCAACTTTGTTTTTGTTCCTGATTTACAGCATCTGCAGTTCTTTTGGTTCTTTTATTTATCTTCTGTGCCAGCCCGCCTGCAGAACATATGAAGCAGATGCTTCCTGCAGTGTGTGAAAGCATTACATAAGAGAGTTACCTACTGTTTTCCTATCTCTCCACATGGGCCATTGCCTCAGTATAGCAGGGTACTTTGTTTATGGCAACAAGGGATTTACAAAGCAGAAAATCTGGACAGGAGGCAGTGTTTGCAATTAAAACAGCACATCATCTCTCTTTCTGTTCAACATTCTTTGCATCTCAAGCATACAGAAAGGCCCCATTCAAGAGGGCCAAAATCATGATTTACTGTTATTATTACTAGCACTTCATGTTACATCATGGTAACGAAGGTGCCAATGTTATCAATGATGTAGAAGCTTTTGATGACACTGAATTCACGATGGTTTGAAGTGTTCAGATTTCCTATAACTATCACAAAAGCATATTGAAATTAAGGGATGGTTTTCTAGAAATCAAAAAGGCAAATAATATTTTCTTAATGGAAAAATCCTCTCAAGGATTTCATTCAGTCAATAGTAATGAATTTTCAGAAGACTGCTGAGGAACCGAATATATATCCTAGGGACTTGTGGGGTTTTGGGGGGGGGGGGGGGGGGGGGTGAGAGAATAAACCTGAGCGATTGGGCGGAGGGAATAATTAGGGTCCACAAAATGTTTTTTTCCGAGAACAGTGACAATTTTGTTTTGAAGGTATCATTCAAGAGTTGTGTATTTATAAACAGAAGGATTCAGCATATAAGTGTGGCGTTATGTTAAATCTTTATTGTTGGTTACCCCACTACTTCAGCTGCACGCAATTCGGGCTACAACACTTTGGAAAAGAGATCAAGACTGTAGGGGGTATAGAACAGCTTATGAGAATGGTAGCCAGGGATGATGGAATGTAGCTACTATGACTGATAAAGCAACGATTGTCATCCTTGACATAGAAAAGGCCAAAGGGAGATTTTATGGAAGTGTTCAAAATTTGAGATCCATCATTATACAGAAACTGATCACTGGTTGAGGAAAGTCAGTAAACAGAGAACACAGATTCAAAATATATTGCAAAAATGTAGCAAGCTACAATACTCTCCAAAAGGGTGCTGGAAACAAACAACTTTAAATATCAAAAGGTAACTCAGTGCAAACTTGAAAGTGAAAAAAACTGTGAAGCTATAGATTTTTTTAAAAAAAGGGCTAACCCTAACTAATTCTTCCAAACAAGGGCTACATGCTCTCCTTATATGTTGTTTGATTTCATCTAGGATTGGCAATTTTTATTTTTCACAACTACAGGCAAGTACAGAACGGACAAGTTAATGTCAGGTTCTGAAAAAATCCTAGTTCAAATGCTCAGTCGCTACTTTGCCCAGATAAAAGATATTAAGATATGTCTGATCGGTTGTTAAGAAGAAAATTTACAGTTGAAGTTGCAGTACAGAATTTACTTTTGGTAATTTAAGAGCCTGAACATTTGACTTGCTGGTTTCAGCTCCTGGGGGCGGATAGTGGTTGGAGTTCAACAGAGCAAAAAACAAAAAAATCATTGTGGTTAGGTAGCTTGTAAGTCTAACAAAAGATGTATACTCAAAACAAGTTACTCTTCAAATGCTTACTGTCATCACTTAAAATACAGAATCAAGCAAATCTGATCCTCAATCAGTAGAAGAAAATTGTCAGCACAGCACATCTATTGTGGCACATTCGCCATTTCCAAGATTTCTCTTTCCAAAAAAATGAGCAAATAAAGTGTGTTCTTGAATAAAACAAAGAACTGTGGATGCTAAAGATCTGAGGGAAAGACAGAAATTGCTGCAGAAACTGGGTAGGTCTGGCAGCAGCTGTGGAGAGAAAGCAGAGTTAATGTTTCAAGTCCAGTGACCCTTCTTCAGAATGGTTCTGAAGAAAAGTCAGTGGACCTGAAACATTAACTCTGCTTTCACTCCACTGATGCTGCCAGACCTACCCAGTTTCTCCAGCAATTTCTAAACGTGTTCTTGACACCGCTTCCCCGCCAGCCCAAGTATTCAGCCATTTTTATTTCAATTAGGAAATGGAGGTGAAGGCCAAGACTGGCCTGAATGCTAGCGGAAGCACATAAAAGTGAGAAAAGAAGCAAAAGCATGTGCAACCGAGTGTGCAAGAGAGCAGAAGCACAAAAAAAGCAAGCTGAAACCATTCCCAAAATTGTTTAAGTTGGCTATGATAAAATTCTTGAACAAAATAAATTAACTGAAAACAGGCAGACATTAGATTCGATTAGTCACAGCTGGATTCGAATCCTGCCTTGAGATAATCCAGTCATTCCATCCATGAATGCTCTTAAAAAAACTTACAAGGGGAGATGGACATGGTGCATTTTAAAATTTCACATTTTTAGAATCATTAAACCAAATATTTTACTAAGACTTTAACACCATGATAATTGTGTAAATATGCAATAATTCTTATTTTAATACTTTACAATTCAATCAATCTGACAAGAACTTTAATTGTCTAAGTCATTGTCTGATGATCTTTACTTTGCTGCAGCTGGTGTAATCTCATGACATCATGTGACATATACTGTAAAGCAGAAAATATCACCTCGGGCTTCTAAGTCTGACCCTCATTTATACTTACCATGATATTGGTTGTAGAGAACAAGGGAATTTGCTTATTAAGTGGCTTGTGCCAGTATGAACCTGAGGAAAAGTGTTAAAACCCATAACGTAACAAGGAATTCTACGTTCTATACTCCATAATTGCAATTTATCAGTTTAAATTAAAACCCCAAAATACGTCTCACCGGTATTAAAATGGAAAAAAAATCATTAAACTGTAAGAACAAGGTTGTAACCTAAAAATGCTACAGTATGGTCAGCTCAAACCAAATCATTACACACAAGAGCTTACAACTGCAAAATGAAATGTTCCTCTCACCTGATAATCTACAAGTAATTCAGGTCCCTTGAAGTACCTGGAGGCCACTCGGACATTATATTCCTGTCCAGGATGATAGAACTCTGCCAGACCCCAGTCAATCAGTCGCAACTAAACATAGATAACCACAAATCGGAAATAGGTTGTAATATGGAGTGAGAAAACTAATCTTAACTGACAAATTTATTAAGAATCGTTAATATTGGATGGTTGACAGTAGTTTATTTCATATCTTTCCGAATGATAGTGACTCTTGCTAGGTTATGCTCTGCAACCCTGGCAGTTTCCCGTTACTGCATTTACGCATCTGGTGCTTCATATGCAATTTTAAGCATGCAATATCTGAGTTAGAGAACAACCAGAAACCTTCACTGGCAATCAATTCTGACCATAACTTCCCAAAGTTCAGTGGATAGCAATCAGGAGCATTACACCATAAATAAGTCATTTGACTTCTTCCCACAAATTATTGTCAACCTGTAACTTCCCTTCATAGCTTTAATGTGCCCGATTCAACTGTCAATCTTAAAAAGTCTAAAATTCATCAAAATTCTATTTATTTGTCGAAGGGTTTTAAATTTTACTCCTGATAGGTCTGCTTGACTTTTTTTCAGAAAGACTTCGCTCTCTTGTCATAGACTTTCCAAATTATAGAAACATTAAGGTGACTGCACTTAATCACCCCTTCCAATTCTTACTGCTTGGGATTTCTAAAATAGCTTTCAGTATCGCAAAGTATTATTATTGCATGTCTAAAGTTATCTTAATGCTGAGCTGGTCTTTGAAAACACAATCCCAAAAGAAATGTAGTGAACAAGTTGAGTGTTATGCAGGGTTTTATTTTACATTGCACTACTCTTTGAATTTAGTGCAACTTCTATTTGAAGGGTTCAGCGAGCCTCGAAAAGGTGTTTCACAACAACGTCCTTCAACTGCTAAATAACACGCCATTTCCAGCTTTTTAAAAAATCTTAACAGAAGCATATTTCAAGAACACAACGGACAACTAACTGAAGGCAGCCGCTTCTTCCTTCCCCATGAATTAAGAAAAGGAAAATTCATATAGTTGTTCAGGAATACAGAATTTGAGTATTGCTGATAAAAGATACTTTGGTTTTCAATTTGCACTCATCATTATTTTTCAAAGGATGCTTGGTGGAGGTCAAAAAATGCACAACATGTATGAGATAGGCTTTGGTGCCAATTTTAATGGTTACCACAACACATTACAAAGGAATGACAGCACACGTACCTTTAAGTACTGAGTAATTGTGTTTAGTTTGTTACCTTTCTGTGCTCGTGGTCTATCATAACATTGTGTGGTTTCACATCTCTGTGCATGATTCCCATACTATGGCAATAATCCAGAGCCTACAAACAGAGGAACATCACCCAACCAGTGTAAGTACACTTTCTCATTAATAAATAAGACTGACAAGTAACAGATAATTTACAATGAAAGCTGGCTAATTTAAGATACGACAAGACAGAAAACCCATTAAAAGTATGCTTCATTAACAAATAATTGTTGTTATTACCACATTAAAAACATTACGAATCTGAAACAACCACAAATTTGGATGATGCCCACAGAAAGGTTTATTTTCTTTCTGAAAGGTGAATAAGTATCACGTAACAACTGGTGTGACACCTTTGAGCTTCTCTGAATACAAAATTGTTAATCCCAAGTGAATTTTATTTTAGCCATGCAATTGAAACATTAATACTCATGTTATAGGCACATTTATTAGGAAAAGTGCTCTACAGCAAAACCTACCAGAAAGGAAAGCTAACCATTTCACAATGCTTAGACCAATTTAAGAAGGGCAAAGCAAGGTGAGTTTGAGGACTGGTGATACACTAGCTCAATGTATGTGTTAAAAACAAATAGGCTTTACAAGGACCCATTTGGCAGCTGATTCTAGCCTCGATGAACACAATATTTTAAATGAAAACTTTAGTATCACTCTGGAGTGTAAAGCAAATTGCAACTTGCCCTTGATAACATTAGTGTAGTTATTAATGGGTATTTGTTGGTCTGTAAATGATCACTAATACATACACTAGCATTTTTAAGGATACATTGCAGATCAGCAAATGCCTATAAAAGCTCTTGGCAGATAATAAAAAGGAATGAGTATCAAATGACTATGATAAGAACCAATTCTAGTGGACAATCATCCTTGTATGTTGCAAAGGAAGACATCAAGCCAGGATTATTTTTTCCAGTGCTGCTAAGCCCTCACTATCAGCTTTGTCCTACACAACAAAAGCAGGACAAATCCAACCCAGCCATATACTGCACAATCTACTCTCAATCATGAGGAAAGTAATGGAAAGTGCTAACAAGCAGCACTTACGTAGAAACAACCTGCTTACTGATGCTCAGTATGGGTTCCGCCAGGGCCATTCAGCTCCTGACCTCATTACAGCCTTGGTTCAAACATGGACAAAAGAGCTGAATTCCAGAGAGGAGGTGAGCGTGACTGCCCTTGACATCAAGGCCGCAGTTGACAGAGTGTTGCATCAACCCTCCAATGGCTCCAGTCATACCTAGCACAAAGGAAGAAATTTTGGTTGTTGGAGGTCAGTCAATTCAACTCCAGGACATCACTGCAGGAGTTTCTCAGAACAGTGTCCTGACCCAACCATCTTCAGCTGCTTCAGTAACGACCTTTTCTTGACCATAAGGTCAGAAGTCAGGATGCTTATTGATGACTGCACAATGTTCAGCACCTTTTGCGATTCCTCAGATAGTGAAGCATCCCATGTCCCAATCCAGCTAAACCTCGAAAATTTTCAAGCTCAGTCTCACAACTGGCAAGAAACGTTCGCATCTCAGAAATGTCAGACAATGGCCATCTCCAACAAGAGAGAAGCTAACTGATCCTTGACATTCAATGGCACAGCAAACACTGAATCCTCCTATCAACATTCTGGAGGTTACTCTTGACCAGAAACAAAACTGTCCTAGCCATACAAATACTGTGGTGCAACAGTAATTCAGAAGTTAGAAACAAGAACTCACTTAACTCTTGTGCCAGTCCACCACCGAGAAAGCACAGGTGAGGAATGTAATGGAATATTCCCTATTTAGCTGGATGAATGCAGCTCCAACATTCATGAAGCTTGATACCATCCAGGAAAAAGCAGCCCATTTATTGCACCAAATCCACAAACGCCCACTCCATCCACCACTGACATTCAGTAACAGCAGTATGTACTGCAAACTGCACTGCAGAAATTCACCAAGGTTCCTAAAACAGCACTTTCCAAAGACTTCACCGTTACAATCTACAAGGACAAGGGCAGCAGATACATGGGAATACCATCATCTGTACGTTCCTCGACAAGGCACTCACCGCCCTGACTTATAAATATATCATGAGTCACTGAGCCAAAATCTTGAAATTCCCACCCTAATGGGATTGTGGGTGTACCTATACCAAGCAAACTGCTGCAGTTCAAGAAGGTAATTCACCATCACTTAGACATGGTAAATAAATGCTGGCTTAGCCAGCAACACCTATATCCTTTGACTGAATTTTTAAAAACTCTTCTCCATTTGTTGTCGTCACTTTAAAATAAGTTCTAGCTTTCCAACAAAAAAAACCTTATTAACCATTTAACTACACGAAGCTGTAGCTATGAATCAGCCATAGAATCATAGAGATTTACAGCATAAATAAAGGTGCTTCGGCCCAACACGACCACGCCGGTCAAAACCCACCACCTAACTATTCTAAACCCATTATGGGCACTTGGCCTATAGCCTTGTAAGCCTTAGCATCACAAGTGCACATCTAAATATTTATTAACAATGTTGAGTTTCTACCTCTAACACCCTTACAGGCCACAAGTTTCAGATACCTGCCACAGTCTGGGTGAAAATGTGCTGCCTCACATTTCTTCTAAACATTCTGCCCCTATCACAAATCTGTGTTATATGGTCACTGATCCCTCCACCAAGAGGAAAGGTTTCTTCCTGGCTACCCTATCTACACCCCTCAACTTTATACATCTCAATCATGTCCCCTCGCAATCTCCTCTGCTCGAAGGAAAAGAATCCCAATCTATCCAATTTCTCTTCATAACTAGAACCCTTACGCCCAAGAAACATCCTGGTAAATCTCCTCTGCATCCTCTCCAGTGCTGTCACATCTCTCCCTTAATGTGGATTCCAGATATGCACACAACACTCCAGGTGTGCCAACCAATGTTTCATAATGTGCTAGTACAGTGTCTCTGATCTTAAGTGCTATGCCTAGGCTTATAAAGGCAAATATACCAAATGTCTTCTTAATTACTTTATCAAGCTATCCTGATACCTTTAGGGACCAGAGGAAATGCACACCAAGGCCCCTCTGATCTTCAGTGCTTCCTAGAGTCCTACACTGCATTGTTTGTTCTGCCCAACTGCATCACTCACATTATGCTCCCCATCAGCTAAGGCTATCCCCCTTCACTATTGATCACAAATTTATTTTATATCATCTGTGAATTTACTAATAACCTTCCCACATTCAAGTCTAAATCATTTATGTAAACCACAAACAGCAAGGGCCTCAACAATAAACCCCTGCGGGAGCCCACTGGGCACAGACTCTCAGCCACAATAACACCCTATGCTTCCAGCCACTCAGCTAATTGTGGATCCAAGATAACAAGGTGTAGAGCTGGACAAACACAGCAGGCCAAGCAGCATCAGAGGAGTAGGAAGGCTGATGTTTTGGGCCTAGACCCTTCTTCAGAAACGAGGGAGGGGAAAGGAGTTCTGAAATAAATAGGGAGGGGGGTGGCGGATAGAAGATGCATAGAGGAAAAGACAGGTGGAGAAGAGATAGACAGGTCAGAAGTGGGGATGAAGCCAGTAAAGGTGAGTATAGGTGGGGAGGTAGGGAGGAGGTAGGTCAGTCCAGGGAGGACAGACAGGTCAAGGGGGCAGGATGAGGTTAGCAGGTAGGAGGAGGGGATAGGTGGGAGGTAGGAAGACGGGTTAGGGAGGCGGGGACGAGCTGGGCTGGTTTTGGGATGAGGTGGAGGGAGGGAAGATTTAGAAGCTTGTGAAGTCCACACTGATACCATTGGGCTGCAGGATTCCCAAGTGGAATATGAGGTGCTGTTCCTGCAACCTTCGGGTAGCATCGTTGTGACATTGCAGGAGGCCCAGGATGGACATGTCATCCGAGGAATGGGAGGGGGAGGTGAAATAGGTCACGACTCGGAAGTGCAGTTGTTTATTGCGAACCGAGCGTAGGTGTTCTACAAAGCCGTCCCCAAGCCTCCGCTTGGTTTCCCCGATGTATAGGCCGCCACAACAGGGTACAGTGGATGCAGTATACCACATTAGCAGATGTGCAGGTGAACATCTGCTTGATGTGGGAAGTCTTCTTGGGGCCTGAGATGAGGGTGAGGTGTAGGGGCAGGTGTAGCACTTCCTGCGGTCGTGGATCCAATTTGCCAAATCAGTTCAATACAAGGGCGAGAGGGTTGTTGCTTTCACCTTTCAGAAAAACATTAAACTGGCTTCCTTCTCAGGTAGATGGAAAAGATCCTATACCAGTATTCTGCAGAACAGCAGAGGAGGTCTCCACAGCATCCTAACCATTGACATTAAATAAAAGTGATCATTATCACATTGTTTCTTGTGGGACCTTGCTGTGTGGAATCTGGCTGCCCCATTTCCTCCATTACAATAGCTATTACATTTCAAAAGGACTTAATTTACTGTAAAGTGCTTTGGGATGTCCTGAGGTCATGAAATGTACTAAATAAATCCAAGACTTTATTTCTTGTATATACTTTAGGGACATAATATCTGTCATCTTGTTTGCATTAATTCACTTAAAAGAACCGTCATTCCTCCTGTACAATGCTCAGCTTAATGATATTAATAAAACTAAACTATTCTCATTTATTATCAAGAACATTATGCATGTGTAAGAGAGAAAAAATCTCCAAATGCAAACTAAAGCAAAATTTCCCAGGTGAAAAAGGTGCTCAACCAAGAGGAGGAGAGTTTACTTTTCACTGGCCTCCAGGAGACCAGTACTGACATACAGCATTTATTTGACTAAATTTAAAAATCTGACTTCCTTCTCGTCATAACAGAATCACAGGCCCGGTCTTTTAAGGACACAAAGCTTTCCACTGTTCCAGCCACCAACACCCTCCCCAACCATCCCCTGAAGTCCAATTCAAACATGTGCCAATATGGACACAGGTTTTAACTGTAACAGCAGCAACGGCAAAGAGCCAGGCAAACCGTCCACCTGGTCTGTTTGATATGACATTTTGCATAAAATACTGAGCAGAAAGAAAAATCTATAAAAGGAAATTGAAGTGCAGCAGGCTTCCTACAGATACCCAAAATAAAACGTAAACAGAAAACACAGCCTTTCACTGGCTGCATAAAGAGGAAATGCAGACCAGAAGCCTCTATTCAAATTAGATTTTTGATCATTTTAAGGCCATAAAATTTAAAATAGCCATTTGCAGCATTAACTATGTAAATTAAGGGAAGCAAGACTGCACCAAAATCCACTGCATGCAAGAGTCATCAATCTCAATGCGGAATAATCTCAAAGTCAAAATGATTTTTTAAACTCTGTAATACCATACACTTGACATGCAGAGCTAATGCAGGTTTCATTTTAAAATCCATATTTTACACACAAGACGTTAAGCAAGATGGATTATAGGCTGAGAAAGGAACATTGTCCCTTATGCAAGGTCTTTAACACAGTGACTGGCAACACACCACTGGTTTTGAATCCCAGATTGATTCTGATGGATGCATAAGAAGGGGGGACTCCTTTCCTTCCCCTTCTTATGACTGTTTCAAAGTGGATGGTCACGTGCCAAATCAGGGCTTAAGAGGGGAATGCTGAGCATAGGCCGTATCAACTTCACTCATTATCTGGAGCTTAGAAGGCTGAGAGGGGTACTAGTTCTTCCAGGATATACAAAGTGAAACTGTGTCCTCTAACAGGAAGTCAAGGACAAGTGAATAAATTAAAACTAGGCTCTTGAGGAGCAAAAACCGAAATATCTTTTTCACATACATAAGTTGTAGAAATCAGGAATTATCTTCTCTCAAGAAGCTATGGATGGTCAGGCTGCATCCAACAGGTTTTTATTAGGGTATCAAAAGATATGGAACTACAGCAAGTAATTCATGATCTGGATAAAGCTTGGGGAGTTGCATGGCTTTTACAACCTCCTATAGAGAAGCAGCAACCCTTGTACTCTGCTCCCAAGTCACATTTATTCCTTTTTGAGATGAGTGGTGTAGGCAAATCCAGCATTTATTGCCTGTTTCCAATCAATCTTGAGATGGTGGCAGCCAGCCACCTTTCTGAACCATTACAGTCCAGAGGTGTAGATACACAATGCAGTGAAGACTCCAGCATGTACCAGAGCAGTTCAGGGTCGTGATTAGAAGAGATGAGTGTGTTGGCAAAAGTGCATCAGCCAGAATATCAGGGATGAGTAGGAGTGAAGACAGAAAGGTCAGAAAGTTTCTTGTAACAAGGAATCATGTCAAGGAATTCCTATCATGCTTGTTCCACCAATGTCATTAGTAAAACCTCAGCCTGTTGCCACAAATGTCTTAACACTGTCCCCACAACCCACTCCGCTCAAGACTGGTTCTTTAGGTCCCTTGACACTGCATTTTGGCCGATTTCCAACTCCCACCAACCAAAATTACAGGATTTCAATCTGCAGCAGAAGGAAACACAGTTTGACAGTGTTAAGAACTATAAAACTACAATTTGAATTTATAGCTCATATTTTTGTCTTTTAACAAGACAGAGACATAGTTTAGCTTCATTTTAAAGCATTTCTGAGAATGGTACCAAGAAATCTTGATGCTCTTTTTGTTTACATGAATTTTAATGAGGTTTTATAACTTTGAAGTAGAGATGGAGTTAACTAGTTCAGTGCACTACAAAGTCAGAAGAAAAACAAAATGTGCTGTTGCCTGGTGACAAGGATCCAGTGACAGAGAAACAGAACAAACCACAGGTTTATGTCTAAGTGTGCCACAGGTGAAGGCAAAATCGCTGGAAACTGAACTTTGCAGTTGCTCTGAAATTAAAGTAATAGTGAGTTTAATGCACAATTTTTTTTTAGGTGTCTCAGGAATGAAATACCAGATGAAAGGAAAAAGCATCTAGTGACTGCACAGAAATTCCCCAAAAGGAAACCAGTTGCAGCTGTAGCACCGTGAGTCTGAAAAAAGAGCCTTAGTATGGAGATAGCAATAACTCTGCACTCAAGTTTTGGTATTTTAAGGATTTTGATGAAGGGGAAAAAAACGATAGCATGAGCTTGAATTCTTTTTCAATGTCTGCAAGACAAATTTCTACCCCTTTTGTATGGTAATGCAGTTAATGTTTTTCTTGTTTTAAAGTCAAGAAAGGTAGGGCCCACCAAGTCAGACTTTCCCTGGGATCAAATCAACTGAGATACCAGAGAAGGCAGAGATCTGAACAACATTTCAAAAGGCAGAATTCCATATGGAAAAGTCAGAAAGATAGATTATTTTCATGTCTGGCATCCAACTATCAATGGTAAAAACAAATATTTGGATTGTTTTTAAAAAAATGCTCTGGAATGTTTAAAAAGCAAAATTTACTTACTAATTATAAACAAAGAACAAATGAAAATATCAAACACATGAACAACAAACTAAGGAATGCTTAAGAACAACAAGTACATTTCCTAGGTGGAGGAAAACAAATTTTAAGCATGGGTAAGAGTGATTTTACATGATATCTACATGGGTATTGAAATAAGTTGGATTTACCCAATGTTCAAAATGGATCTAGCATGTAGTTCCATATTGACTGTTACCAACCATCACCACCCCTACTCTTCTAAATGTTAAATCAATCAAGTGGTGCATGTATATAGTAAATATTCTTTATTGAACTGCAACTTTTTCCTTGTTGCCACAGATAGTAATTATCAGAGTATAAACACTTACATTAATGGCCAATTGCATGCACACCACTCTATGTTATAACCATTACACTGTACCTTACAGTTATAGCTAAAATCACAGTTTGATCTTTGCTTTTCAGTTGAATTAAAGTAACATGCTGTTTTTAAAGCACAAATATGAGACGCTTAGGTTTTATACCAAGAGGGAACTTTAACTGCTCCCATATCACCAGGTATTTGATACCAAGTCTGAAAATATTACGTACCTTCCAAAATGACATCCTGTGCACCAGTTTATATTAACAAGCAGGGCCTCACATTCTCAGTGGCTATTTTGTATAGTTGGACAGCAGATTTTAGCTTTTCTTTCTTTATTCATTCATGGGATGAGAGCATTGCTGGCTAGGCAGCATTTATTGCCCAGGAGAGTCAACCACATTGCTATGGATCTGGAGTCACACGTAGGTCAGACCAGGAAAGGATGGCAGTTTCTTTCCCTAAAGGACATTAGTGAACCAATGGGTTTTTCCAACAATCGGCAATGGATTCATGGCTATCATTAGGTTTTATTTCCAGATGTTTATTGAATTCAAATTCCACTATCTGCCATGGTGGGATTCGAACCTGGGTTCCCAGAATGTTGTCTGGTGTCTGGATTAACAGTCCAGCATTTATACCACTAGGCTACTGCCTCCCCAATTTGCTTTCTCCAAACATTAACAAGGTTGCAGAAAGTTTACGAAGTACTCAGGAGGATTATCAGAGCAGGGAAGCACTTCTTCAACTGGGTTTCATTCAGCAATGTAGCTGACCCCACCATGTGTAGCAGGCTCAAGCTTGAAGAGGTCATCACCCAGGATGTATGTTGCCATGTTGATAAACTGGGCATTTCACCACAGCTACAAAGGCATAATTATACATTTATGCCTGGTTGAAACAGTTTAATTCCCCATGTGAAGAAATAGAAGAGGCACTTCAGAACGAATAATTTAATCAGGACTCACAATACTGATTGCTCAAGATGAAATTTGAGTGTTTGGTATGTGTCACCTGAATTTGCAGATTATAATTTTGAAGTACCCAGTGGTTAAAACAGACTACAGTTTATTTGATTAATTTAAATATGAGTTAGTTTAAGTATCCAAACTCTACAAATCCTGAACATTGACAGTTGTGTCATTACATCAGATTCATCAAAATCAGCAGTAAATCCAAGTCCCCTATACGTACCATTTTTCTTTAATCATCACACTAATGACATTCCAATCATCAAAATTTTTGCAACATTGCCTAAGACAACTGGAAGCCACAACCAAAGCACACAGTGACACACATGTTGCAAAAAAACTCCATAAAACTAGGAATAGCCTAGGAAGCTGGCATCATTTCTGGAACCCTGAACTAATGCTCAAGTCAAAGAAGCTCACTTGTGTTCTGAGAAGTTGAATACTAGCATAATCCTTTTCTGTACTATGTTAAGCATTTTCACTTTTAAATCAAAGCTCTGGAAACTTTAACATACCTTCAAAATCTCATACATATAGAACCGTATATCATAATCTGTTAAGGTCTGATACAGCTGCTGTGGGAAATACATACAAGAAAAGATTAAGAACCAACTTAGAATGTTTAATTTAAAATTAAATTCACTAAATTACATGCACAATGAAGTTCAAAATACATTTCGTGTCCACAGCAAACATAACTATAAATGCATTTCAATTGTGAAAAGAATTAAAGCATACTGAAAGAAACCTGAGAATGCTTTAAAGGGCATCAGCACCATTATTCAATGTAATGGACAGATGGAAATAAAGCTAGGGGCAGTTGCTGCCAAGGCGCAGTGGGGAAAGACCACCATCTAATGTCTTTCTGTCAAAGTTAAATGGGGGGGGAGGGCTTTCAGTTATTGGGTTCTCCTGGTGGCTCATAAGTATGTAAATATAGTCTTGAATACGAAAGAAATGTTTTGGTATTGTTCGTTCTCCAAATGTAAAGACTGTTCAGAATCGAACTGCTCTAATGACTATATAGACTTTTTTATAAATAAAGTATAATTTTGAAATAAAAAAATCTACATTCACACTTCCCCTAAATTAATTCACAATCTCAGTTGTGACATTAATTTAAAGATTAATAAGTTGCTAATTTTCACGTCTTTCAGATGAGTATCAAAGTGCTGCATACAGACCACGAAACAGATTGAAGAGCGCTGATTTTTATACATAGCCAAATTTGATTGGAGAGAAAACTTTGCAGAGTTCAGGCACATCCTCACAAGGGCATAACTGGTGTTCCAGTTCACTCTGACATTTCCCAGAAAAGAGCGTCTTTGAACAAGAGACAGATGAAAGGGCAAGAGGTTTCAGAAGAAAATTGCAGCTGGAAACACTACTAATAATGCTGGGGCATTTGACTGAATGCATAAAAGGCCAGAGTTAGCGTAACCAAATATGAGCACTTGTAGGATGGATCTGGAGCGGTAAGGCCATTAAAGTTTTTTTGCATGAGGTTAGACGACTTTATGTTGGATTTAGGAAAGCAAGGGCAGCAAAGGTGTACGGGGAGGGTGCTGCAGAAGTATTCTGGCAAACAGAGGAGTAACGTCTTACTAAGTGAGAGTTACAAAAAATGTAGCTCTAATTATTGTGAAGTAGTTTTTCCTAGGATAGTCACAGGAAAAAGTGGGTAATGTATTTGGGAAGAAACAGAGTTTATTTGGAAATGACCTTGCTTGTGATGGAGATCACAGGCATAATATGTAATGAAGAGTTGGTACTATTGAGATTGTCACTTTGAATAAGGGCAGGAGCATTTAAGTACAGGGAGAACTTTAGAGAGGGCTAGAAGGTACTGAATTAAAGACAGAGGTCAGAATGTGCTGAGAAAGAGATTGAAATCACCTCGGGCAGTAGCTGGGGAGGGGGAGGCATGGGTGGTGGTGGACAGATAATCAACCAGAGAAGCAGTAGACTAAGGTGTCATTTACTGATAAACACTACACAAAGCCACATAGCTGTTTGGGTAGGGAAGGTGCTATAAAGTAGTAGCAGGGATTGCATTCATAAAAGAAGTTCAGTCTTAGTCAGCATGTCAATGCAGTCATTCAAAATTCAGTTGACAAGGGCACTGCCATTTTAAAGGGAAATAATAAGAGGGGCAGAGTTCAAGCAGTTAATGCTGAGTAGGACGCAAAGGAGGGTGGCCAGGTGAACCCGAGAATGCATCCTCGTCAGAATATCAACAAGAGAAGAGAAATTAGCAGTTGGGGTTGCTGCTTGTAAGGAAGAGCATCAAGTGTTCTTTATAGGCATTTCAAAAAATGCCAAGATAGGAAGTTAATATGGGCTTATATAAAGGAACAGGGGATTCAAGACTATATGTCCTGGAGAGGAGCGTGGCAAGAATCTTGATTGTTTGAGATAGAAAGTGGATGGGAGGTAGACGACTCAATGTACCAGAGACACGGGGGGGAAAAGGGTGTGTACTGATAAAGTGACAGAGGATGACGTAAGAAATAAAATTTCAATATAGACCAAAGTGGAGACAGAAGGCCGGTCTAATCTGTACTGGATAGATGTTTAAAAGATTTAAGTTACACTGGAATGGAAGAGATCATATCAGAATATCACCTGATGAAAATCAAAAGATCTTCAACTCCTACCACAGCTTTATGGGTGAATTCAAGGTTAACTGTCTTTTGACAGCTAATCAGTGTCGTTAAATCAGTTCAGACTGTCAGGGAAATTTATGTAGGGATAAGTAGAACGTAGTTACCATTAATAAGGAAGTTCCTTTGCTCCTCTAGAAAGTACAGACTCGGTTGCAAATTTGCTCATCTTCAAATAATGTGCAGATGAAAAGTACACTTAGAAAGTATGATGCACTTTGCAAGTGAAGGACAAATTTTTGACATTTGGTAAACAGAATTAATAAGTGTCTTCAAAACTGAATTAAAAACTAAATTTATCAATGCTAAACAGCCAACTTAGAACCAGAGAGAGGATGGCTGGGAATAATGAAACCAGTTTCAGGAAGTTACTAAATAACAGAACTGGGGGTAGGAATCTCTGTGGCAAAGCAGCAAAATCACTACCTGTAGGGATAAAACAATAAGTTGAAGACTACAATTCTGCGAGAACAAGTATTCATGATTGTACCTTGTCGCTTCCAATCTGCTAAAAGAAGCAGCAATATTGAAATGACAAGTGCACAACACAGTAGGAAAGGGCTGCAATAAAGTCCCTTTTCTCACTGGTTAATTTTTGTGAAGCCAGGGAGTTGGGCAGAGGACGAATAGGAGATGAGTACCACATTTTTTTTTGGCAACCAAGTTACCTCACAAAAAGCACAATCTTACCTTGAAATCTGTGTTGTTTACGTGTTCAAAAACCAAAGCTGGCGTCCGTGACTGAGGAGAAACAAAGAATGTGTCAAATCTTTCATAACTGGCAACTAATACCTTTTTTTTCAGATAACAGTACAGCTTGTAGATTAGTGTTTCCTAAAGTGGGGTCAAGACCCAAGTGAGGTAGTAAGCTCCACAGAACAATGGTCCATGGAGGTCCATGCCCTAACTTATTCTCCTAGGTTTCTCATCCTCCTTTGCCCCTAGTGTCTCAGATGTCATCAAGAGGATAATTTTCAAGCCTGGAAAAGAGGTCACAGGAAGAAAATGTTTGGGAAGCACTGTTATAGATAATAGATAATGCAGTTAACAAATTCCATCCTGGGCCAGCAATCACTGCTTATCCTTATGACAAGGTGTGGAGCTGGATGAATACAGCAGGCCAAGCAGCAGCTTAGGAGCAAGAAAGCTGATGTTTCGGGCCTAGACCCTTAGGCCCGAAACATCAGCTTTCCAGCTTCTAAGATGCTGCTTCGCCTGCTGTGTTCATCCAGCTCTACACCTTGTTATCTTGGATTTGCCAGTATCTGCAGTTCCTATTATTTCCATTGCTTATCTTTATGTTGTCCTTTAGGTTGTGGCTGTGAGCTGTCTTGAGCTGCTGCTTTGATTTGATACATGCTCACCCACAATACTGTTTCAGAGTGAGTTCTAAGATATCGATTCAGCTACATTGAAGGAACAATGATATATTTCCAAAACAGATGGCAAATGGCTTGGAAGGGGAATTTCTCCCATGCACCTGTTGCCCTTGGTCTTCTGGATGGTAGTGGCTGTGAATTTGGGAGGTAGTCTTAGATGCCTTGGTGAATTTCTGCAACGCGTCTTGTAGATAATACACAGCTGCTAATTCTTAGCATCAATACTGTTGGGAATGCATGTTTATGAATGTGGTGTCAATCAAGTGAGCGTTTTTGTCTTGGATGGTGTCAAACTGGAGTACTCGTGGAACTACACTCATTCAAGTACATGAATAATATTGCATCATAATCCTGACCCGTGCCTTGGAGGAGGTAGAAAGGTTTTTGGGGAGAAACGTGGTGCATCATGTGCTGCAGGATTCCTAGCTTCTGATGTTTTATGTAGCACGGCTGGTCCAGTTCGGTTTCTGGTCAATGGAAATCCTCAGGTGGGGTGTGCATGTGTCCTGTGCCTGTGTCTCTGCCTGTGTGCAAGTGCACCAGTGTCTGTGTGCGTCTGTTCCAATTTCCGGCAATGATAATGCTATTGAATATCAAGGGATAACACATGTTATTGCAGCTATGCTCATCTAAGAATGCATAACATATTCTATCTTCTGTCAACTTCTTCCATGTAGGTCAAGGACCGTATTTTGGCGTACACAGTGAGCTACATGCTGCAGAGTAACTTGTCTGACTTGCTCTGATAGCCACTGCATTTATATGGTTGATCTATGAATGTTTCGGATTTTGATCCATAATCAATGGCATCCAATGTTCACAGCAATGTCAATAAATGCCAAAGAACCCCTTTTATTAGAACTCATCATTTCCAGGCAGTTACTAAACAAATGCAAAAGCCTAACAAAATGAAGGTAATCATGTGGCAAATCTTTCACATTAGGCAATTAGTCACGATTACTAATTAAGAAATGATGAAAATCTTAATGTTAAGACCAGCCAAAGTAGGCAACATTTGAAGGTACATCTGAATATTAGCAAACAACCCAAAACTACATTTCAACTGTTATAAACATAGATTATAAACAAACTGATTATAATTAGAGATAGTAGGAATTGCAGATGCTGGAGAATCTGAGATAACAAGGTGTAGAGCTGGATGAACACAGCAGGCCAACGAGCATCAGAGCAGCAGGAAGGCTGACGTCTCGGCCCTCGACCCTTACGCCCAAAACATCAGTCTTCCTGCTCCTCTGATGCTGCTTAACCTGTCGTGTTCATCCAGCTCTACATCCTGTTATCTCTTTATCATAGATTATCATTACATGATCTTTTCCATTTCTAACCTCTGCTTTTCTGAAAAAAGTCATGCCATCTAAACAAGAATTCAGAGAAATTTAACATTCTTATTAAAAAAAAGTACAAGTGAAATAAGTGATCTATAGAAATGTCAGTACTTAGGAGGAGAGGGAAGGAGTATGCTGAATTAAAGTAGTGATAAATTAATTGGTTAGTGTAACGGTGCACCAAACGAGGAACTGGAGCAATGAAATCCATGCCAACTTTCCTCTGCATGACTTGTTATCACTCTCACTCAGATCTTTGGAGATGAAAGGTCAAATGAAGGTCAAATTTCACTCAAACATAAACATCATCTAAGCAAACACTGCATTCGTAAACAAGGAGATAATTTAAAATTCAAACCCACTGAATAGCTGGCACAGTGCATTAAGATATGGCTGTTTTACCTTTCTGGTTTAGGTTTCAATTCAGCAAAGACTGACCAAATTAGTGTTTTAAGGGGTGTTAGCAACACGAGTTCAGACAGTGCGAATCCAACTCCTGGTCCTTAATCCACAGCACAAATCTAATTTAGCGTTAAATCAAACTAAATGGTTCACAGCACTAAACTGTTACAGAAAGAAAGGTGGGGAGGAATAGAAAAATGTCACACTTGTGCAGTGAAGAGTACAGGGAATTTTACACCAAACCTGACCTGGGAGTGCTTGATGCTAGAAATGGGTACAATACAAACAGAGATCTATTCCCCAGAATAAAAAGAAAGATCACAAAATTAAATGCTGGCAAGATGAACGATTTAGCATCTAAATCTAACAGCAAAATAAAAAATTTCAAATGATAATATTATCTCAGAGGTTGAATGTGTGCAACAATCAGGTACATCTGTAGCCAGAACATTCACACAATCCTCTATAACTGAGCTACTTACACTTACATTACAGGAACCCACCAAACGTCTACCAGGCTTCATATCCCTTCTCTCATAAATAGCTTTTAATGGACTGGCACAATTTGTCAGGAAGGTTACCAACAACAAACATAACTGGAAATACCTACAATGACCATACTGTTACTCAAAATAGGCAACAAAAAGACCATCCGGATATGTCAGGCAGTTTTTCCCTTTCTTGGAATTCCTAACTCTCTGGGTAGACCAGGAGGCCAATGCCAAACTTCCTGCTCCAAATAAGTTTAGAAGATTCAGAACCTTTCTTCTCTGGTTTCGCCAAGCATTGTAAGAAGGATACTATTGAGTCAGTCCTGTTCCTATTTTTAATTTCCAAATGTCTCCAAATACTGGCCCGGACGTATTTTATCAAGCTGATCCACTCCTTGCACAGAGATGGAGCGAGCATGAGGGAGAGGGAGAGACAGCGAGAGCAAAACACAGAATCTTTGAGAGAGAGAGAGAGAGAGAGAGAGAGAGAGAGAGAGAGAGAGGGAGAGAGAGAGAGAGCGCACGAGAGAGACAGACAGCAAGAGCGAGAAAGAGTGAACGAGGGAGATCCACAAATTCAGAGGCAAAAACCCAAAGGGAAAGGGGCAGGTGTATGGGCCATGTTGTGGAGAGGGAGGAGGGAGTGGAAGTTATTCATGTTATCATCATCTAATATGGTGCAAAGAAATGCCTGAGACCCAATGGAACGAAGGAACAGGGGATTAATTTGTTATTTAATGAGTTCATTTGCCTTGAAGTTGTTGTATAGATATAGGGAGCCAGTAATCATTGAGGTGAGGATTTTATGGAGTGTGACTAATGGAAATAAAGCTCTCACGCAGACTTGAATTCTGTTAAAGTACAGTTATCTTTTTGAATATAACATGCCAGCTTTCAACAGATAAATGTGAATAATAGAAAATCTTTTCTAAAAAGACTGTGAACTGGAATTAAATTGGTTTGATTAACTAAGTATCTACTTTCTCAGAAGCATGATTCCTGGGAGGAACTCAAACCAGGATATTCATCAAAGATCCTTAGTCAGCACCTTTCAAACCCATGACCACCTTCATTCAGAAAGACAGGGGAACACCACCATTTGCAAGTTCTCCTCTAAACTACTCACCATTCCGCAGAAATATATCATTCCTTCACTGTCAATGGGTTAAATTCCTAGAATTCCCGTTCTAAGGACATTGGGGGTCTACTACAGCACGTGAACTTCAGTGGTTCAACAAAGCAGCTCACTATCACCTTCTCAGGGGCAACTAGGGATGGGCAATAAATGCTGGCCCAGCCAGTGATGCCCACACTCCACAAGCGAATTGATAAAGTTCGAGTTCTGAAGGAAGGTCACCATGCTAAAATTCCAGTGCTATCATTTTCTTTACAGTTTCTGGTCACCCACTGACCATTTCCAATTGTTAATTTTAGCTCCCAGCATCTGCAATATTTTGCTCTTGTTCCAGACCTTCCTGTGTTTGGTTCACCTACTAAAGATCTTATCATGGCATCAGCTCAACCATGCAAAAGCACAGTGCATCTGTATGGCTTTCATAGCATGTCGTGGAGTGTGAAAGGCAAAGTTACTCTGGTCCTTAAATTTAAATTGTTCCTAATAGGTCGACGCGTTCTGAGTATCTGAACATTCTGATTTCTCTTGCAATTACCTTGTGTAGCCATTGCACAGTTCCAACACAATGTTTAAATATTATTGTTACTGAATTAATTATGGAACAACATCCACAGTCATTATCCTGTCAACTCAGACTAGATGGATTAGATTATAGTATGTGAAGGATATCTCAGCAAGTAAACCTTGTTCTCACTACATTTTACAAAAGCAATTACAAAGCAATTAAGGATATGCCAATTGGCAACTATACAGACAGGACTGGTTCAAAATTACTTCAGTCAATATACTTGACCTTCTGACATCCTCTGATCAAAGATGCGGTCAAGCTAATACTATTGTATTTAAAACAGATGACATACAATAAATCCATTTTCATCACAAAGAATTACGGGATAAAGGAGGAAATTCTTTTCTACAAGATGGGACATACACGACAAGCACAAAGTCTTGATCTTGAAATGCACTTTTTCATTCTCAAACTCTTGGACAACTGCATCCAGCTCATCAAGGAATCAGAAAATGAAAACCTTGGACTATTTGGAATTCAAATCACAGACAGAAGTATAATGTGCATTGCTCATTATTGTCACTAGTGCACGATGGAACGAGTTAAGTCCATTGAGTTTTCACCTATTATCTGATAAACATTGCTCTGTGTGGGCTTTCCGCAACCTGCGAGCATCAAGTGTTCGATGCCAATGATAAATCATGCATCCAATAACATGACTATCATCAAAATATTCACTTAGAAATTATTTGCAAACAACAAGATTGTTTTATGTGGGTCTTCTCTCAGGAGACACCAAAGGAAAAACCGTGATTTACCTTCTAGGAATGCAATGGACAGCAACTTTAATCCAACAGCTGGGGAGAGCAGAGGGTGATGGTACCAGAAAATGGCAGAACCTCATCCTTCTGAATGAGGAATCTCATTTCCTATTACTTAACCCTGGAATCGGTTTTCTTTTCTATGCTATTAATTGCCACAAAAATACCCAAAAAACCTCCACGATTTCAAGATGTGGACACTGTTGTACAAAATGTTGTTTATCATTCTAGTTTAATTATAGTTGGGCTTCATTACAAACTCAACAAAAGTGAAACCTGAAATTTCACTTACCACAGGATCTTTGACAATATCTACGAGTGTGATAATATTTGGACCGCCACGCAGATTCTCCAATATTTTAATTTCACGCTTTATTTTCTTCTTCTTTACAGGCTACAAGAAAGTATTTATTTGTTTTAATTTTCAGATTATTAATTAATTGTGATTGTTTTATTACTCACCTTTGCTGTTGGCAGAATCGCAGGAGCTCTACTGCACCAACAGGTGATACATAAGATGTCAGTGCAAATACATATTTCTTCACGTCCTGAGCTTCTAATGTCAAGTGTCCTTTCTGGAGAGGTCTTATAATGGTACACGGAAATGCAAGGGTGAGGAGTTGATATGAGTGGCAATTAAATCAAAAGACTTCATCACAGGCAACTTTCATGGCCAGGTATAGAACATTAGCAAAAGCAGATTAAAGCGGAATCAATCAATTCAGTCAAGAGATAAATATCAAAAAAAGACTATCACACTCACATAACCAATAATAGAAAAAGTTGTGTTATTTTAAACAATACCAAACGAGTGGCAAAGGAACCAAATACAGACCCATGATTTTAAATAAAACTTTCCTGAGTACGATCATAAACTTAAAGGAATGTAATATAATTCAAAAACACCAAACTGCAGGGTGTGTGTTTGTGAGCGAGAGAGTGTGAGTAACAGCACGTGAGAGAGTGAGTGAGACAGTGCGAGAGAGAGCGCTAGAGCTTGAGCAAGTGTGAAGTCTCAATCGTTTGTTAAATTATTGAATGATTTAGATGATGGAACAGAAAGCCACTTACCCAAATATGCCGATGACAGAGATAGATGGTATTACAAGTAGGTTAAACAGAAGGTGAACATTATAACAGGTAATAATAGATTAAATTAAACAGTAAAACTATGGTAAATGGATTTTGATTCAAGGTCACCTCTTGGATCGATAAAGATTAGACCAGGGTGCATTCTAAATGATGAATACCTGGTAACAAAGGAGACCAATGAGACGTGGACAGCTAGGTAGAGAGATTAAAATACCACAAACAGTTACGAAAAATAAATCAGTAAGGACTCACTGACTAGATCTGCATATGAAATTATGGTTGTGGGCACCTAATATTCATGGAGCTAATGTGATGGGGTTCCAGTGATGGAATTACAGGACAAGTCAAGTCACAGGTTGAAATCTAGCTTGATAAAACTGGGGTTTTTTTTTGTTGTAAAGAAGTGGTCTTTCATTGAAACAAACCTGCAATGCTGCAGGCTGTGGTTTAATAAAACAAAGGTTTATCACACAACAGAAATTAAAATAAAATAAACCAAACTATATAACACAAACATAGTATTCTACCATGTGTATTGAAATCTATCAATAGTCCCAACAATACTCCTTTATTATAGTGCTTAATTTAATGATAGCTTTAATTTACTTATTGAGAATCTGACAGCCACATCCTGGTGCCCTTATACAACTGAGCTTAGACATTCTCAGCTTCAAATAGCTCCTTTAGGGTTTTAATCAAATACCTCTGGTCTGAGGCTTTTAAACAAAACTCCTTACATGAACACATCCTCTTTCTTAACAGTCCTAAAACTATCTTTGTTAGAAACAATTGTTTTATGCATCCAATTTCAGCTAACTTTCTTGTGGAATGCTCATAAACCCTCCCATTAAAAACAAATCCCTATCACGCTCCTGGATGTCTCTCGTTTTAAATTCTGCATTTTAAAATAAATGACCATAGCTACAGAAATATTTGTAAAGTCAATCGATCTCCTTCAGGGACGCAGGCCAAAACCCACAGGCCACTGTTTCTAAAGGGAAAACAAAAATGCCCAATGCTTGAGACACTTTACATTGGAGTTAAGAATTCTGGGGAGGTGAGAAACTGATCAAATCCATTTTTCCAAACGCTATTACCCCATTCAATATACTTTTGATCTGCTCTTAATTTGTGCACAGGGTTACAGGATGGTCAGCTCTTCCAGCCCGATCCTCCATTTAAATAGGTAATGGGTGATCTGACTGTGATCTCAACTGTGCAATCACACCCACCCCAATGATATTTGACTTTCTTATTCAGAAGCTATCTAACTTTGCTTTAAAAATATTCAAAAAATCCACCTCCACCACTATTTGGAGAAAGATTCCAAAGACACTCTTATGTGGCCAAAGTGTAGCACATACATACATCTACACATGTAGAAAATGCTATTCTGGGTATGTAATGTTCATTAGTACTGAAGCAAGTCTTACCTTAAGTATTTTAACAACTACTTTTTCATTGTTTGTGATGTTAATGGCTTCAAACACTTCACTGTATTTCCCTCGGCCTAATTTACGAACTAATTGGTAGTCATCTTGATTTCTGCACAAAGACACAGAACATGAAAGAACAGTTTAATAACATGCAATTCAGTTCAGCAGATAAAGCAATGCTTTCAAAAAAGAAATTGCACCTTTCAAAAAATGAATTATATTTGGATATGCAATGGGCCTTAATTTCACAACAATACTGAAATAATGAATTTTTATTTATGAATGTAGTAGAATCTTACATTTTCAGTCTAATCGAATACATTGTTTATACATGTCAAAACACTAACATTTAAATTGGTTTAATAACTATTATATGCATCTTCTCTTCGCAGGTAGTCTTGGGGATTGAGGATAACTTGTTTCCACTCCATTTCAATAGGTTTAGAGATGACTGATAAGTCTGTTGTTTGATCTGTTGCCTCTGCTACATACAAAGGAAGTGACATTTGAAGGGCTTGGTATTTGTACACTTCTTCTCACATCTTGATTCCATCACTCACCAAGTTTCTTATATGTTCAATGCTTGTACATTTTGTTGGTCACGATGCAGGATCTCTCATTAGTTGTTAGGGATAATTAACTTCTTCAAGAATGTTGTGTGAACATCTCTACAGTCTTTTTGTTGATCTCTTTGGAATGTCCTGCTGCAACTAAGTTCAAAGTAGAGCAATTACTTTAGGAGTTCTGGCCATGTGATTAAAGTTTTAGTGGGGGAGCATTTTGAGAACAGTGACCATAATTCTGTAAGCTTTAAGTTACTTATGGACGAGGGTAAGTGTAGTCTTTGGATGAAAGTTCTAAATTGGGAAAAAATGCAATAGGAAGGCTAAAAAGGGCCTTGAAGTGCCTTTGGCAGACAGGACTAAGGAAAATCCCAAGGCATTTAATGCATATATAAGGAGCAAGAAGGTAGCTAAGGAAAGGGTACGTCTACTCAAGGACAAAGGGGAGGATTAATGCATGGAGTCAGACGAGGTAGGTGAAGTTCTTAATACGTTGTGCTATATTCACAAAGGTGAGGGACATGGTAAATGGTGACTCTTAGGAGGGTTATGTTGATATTTTGGGGCATGTCAATGTAAAAAAGGTGGTGGTGCTGGGTGCTGTGAAAGGCATTAAGGTATACAAGTCCCCAGAACCTGATGGGATCTATCTGAAGAAGGCTGGTGAGGAAATTCCTGGAATGTTGTACAAAATCTTTGCATTCTGTTTAATCATAGGAGAGGTCCAGGGGGCTGGAGAATACCCACTGTTCTTCCTTGGTTTAAGAAAGCCAACTTGGCTAATTTGGGAAATTACAAAGTCAGTCACCCACATGTCAGCAGCAGGGAAATTATTGAAGAACATTCTTAGGGACCGAAAAACATGGAATTATTAGTGATAGGTAGCATGGCTTTAAGCGAGAAAGTTAGTGCCTCACAAACTTGATTGAGTTTCTTGAGGGACTAAAGTAATTGATAAGGGCAGGGCTGTCGATGTTATTTATATGGACTTCAGCAAAACTTTTGACAAAGTCCCTCATGGCAGGCTGATACAAAAAGGTAAAGTCACATGGAATCTGCAGAGATGGATACAGAACTGGCTTAGTCATAGAAGACAGTAGCAGTGGAAGAGTGTTTTTCTGACTGGAGATCTGTAACCAGTGGTGTTCTATAGGGATCACTGCTAGGACACCTGTTGTTTGTATTTTATATACATATTCTCCTGATGACTAAGTTTGCGGATGACACAAAGATTGGGGGCACTACAAATAGTGAAGAGGATTGCCAGAGGATACAGCAGGATGTAGACAGCTTGGAGACCTCAGTGGAGAAACAGCTGATGGAATTTTATCCAGAAAATGCAAAGTGATGCATTTGGAATTACTAATACAGGAGGAAAGTATGTAGTAAATGGTAGAACCCTTAGTAACACCAACATACAGAGATCTAGACATACCAGTCCAGACTTCCCTGAAAGTGTCTACACAAATAGATATGTTGGTCAAGGCGGCATATGTTTTGCTTGCCTTTATTAGTCAGGGCACAGAATATAGAAGTTGGCAAGTCATGATGCAGCTGTACAGAATTTTAGTTTGGCCACATAGATTTGAAATTTTTGGTCTCAAATACCATTTACTCAGCCAAATAAAACTATCAAATCTCTTCTCCATTTTCCTTGCAGCAACAATATACCTCATCTCAAGCTATCGATTCACAAGCACGGAGATAATAGGCAAGAAACCACCATACCACACCATCTCCAATCCAAATCCAAATCTAAAATCATTCTAAGCGGCTATAAAGCTTCAGTATTCAGATGACAACTGGGTGTGCACTCAGAAACGGAGCCCAGGTCATTGCTGACTCCTTCTCTAAAGCACCCGAGAAAACAGGTTTTCACTAAGCTCCCAGAAAACAGAGGTCACCTTCCAAACAGTTCCCACTTCAAAAAACCAGCTCCCACCAGAGAAGCAAGGTCGAAAGCCTCCAAGAAACAAAGGCAGCGATAGATGATGATATACATCTGACAAAAATACATAAATGTTATTTTATAGTAACTCCATAATACTACTTCACTTATTTTTAATCAAAGTATTGAGACTCGTATATTATGACTCAGCTCGAGGGGAGGTGGGGCTTGTATCTGGGCCTTCTGGTCCAAAGGTAGGGGTAATACCACTGCGTCCCTCAATAGTACTTTATACAGATGAGCTGTTACATACAGCAGCTTCCAATTTTAACTTATAATAATAAACAGCCCAGATACAAAAATATACCAAAGCTAATTACTTTCTATTTTCTTATTATGGCAAGTAATGGAATTGATTACTGAGATTAAGTAATAGCAATCAAGTAATGGAATTGATTATTGAGATTAAGTAATAGCAACAGGTGAATTAACAAGTCTTCATGGATTCAGAAGGAAAAACCCCAACTGGTCATCTTTCCAACTTCATTGAAAAAGTGACAATCCAAGTAAACTGTGATGTGTCTCTCTGCAGAGCTTATGCAACTATTTAATTTAAAATCAGAAATGTTATGTCAGCTGGAGTCAAACAGCAGTAATAAAATTAAAGAGAATGGTGATGTGGGTGGGGAAGAGGGAAAAATAAAAAGACAGCAGAGCAGTCAAGGGAACAGACAAGAGAAAGGCATGTGCAGGGAGATTGAGGGTGGTAAATAAAGTCAGGAAACTATAGCACAGATAACAATGCTGAAAAGGTACTTCAACAGCTAAAATGCTTGCCCTAAGATTGTGAAAACCTGAAGATGCTTCTAAGTATTTTCAGTGCCTGGACACAGAGCCATCCACTGTACTCAGTCTGTAATTACACCATAACAAGTTAACACAGGTATGTCTGTCCTGTGACAAACGGTAATGTGGGACAGAGGTAATGGGAACTGGGACAGACAGTTTGACTCAAATCTTTAGTGATTCCAATCACACAACAGGCTAAATGACTTCCAGCATTTCCTATCCGAGTACTCTCCTCAACTCCATCTTTTCTTGAAACATCTTCGTTCTCAAGAATAAGTGAACACTCAATACTTCCCCTGAAAGACTGCGTTCAGCATGCCACACTATTTCCATTAGCCTCCACGTTGCCTAGGTCACCGTGTCTTTGTTAATCATCTGGTCCAACTAGATTTTTTGCAAAAAGGTGTACTGTGGTCCTGCACTATCTCCAAAAGCATGCACACAGAACCCATGTTTTCCAAAAGTCATACAGCACGGAAATAGATCAGAGGGTTCAACTCATCTATGCCAACCAAGTTTCATAAATTAACCTTGTTCCACTTGCCTGCATTTAACCATATTCCTCTAAACCTTTCCTATTCAAGTACATGTCAAAATGTCTTTTACAAGTTGTAACTGTATCTGCATCTACCATTTCCTCTGGCGGTTCATTCCACATACAAACGAACCTCTGAAAAAGTTGCCCCTCAGGTCTCTTTTGAATAATACTAATGGGAATTCAGACAATCCAGACTGTAACGATCATGGTAAATGCAGGGTTAGAGGATAGGGAAAAGGGGTGCAATGCTCTTCAAAGGGTCGGTCCAGACTTGATGGGCCAAATGGTCTCTTTCAAATTCTATGATACTAAAGTCTGTACAATTTACAGGATGTACTTCAGGAACTTGACAAGCCTCCTTCAACAGCGTCTTCAAAATCCACAATCTCTACGAACCAAGGAGGACAATGATTGCGGTCATCTGGGAACACTATCTATCAAGCCCCTCCAAGTTATACTCTGTACCAAATTCGAACTGTAGTTGCTTCTTTCGGTAGTTCCTTCGATGTCATAGGGTTAAAAAACCTGCAACACCTTTCCTAACAGCCCTAGGTACAGCAACACTATTCAAGAAATCAACTTAATGCCACCTTTTCTCAGGGGCAATTCAAGATGGATAATAAATGCTAACCTCGCCAGGTCTGGTCATATTCCATGGAAAAAAGAATGAGCAGCTGTGCTTCACTCCATGCCTTTACATTTTATCTGTAAACTTCCAGATGTGAGCAACAAGTACCTGCCCACTTTTCTTTTAAAACTGCTTATAAAATTAATTCCCACCTTTTCAGGAGGAATATGCTATATCCTGACAACTCAGTTGAAAACAAGAGATAACACAGTGTGGAGCTGGAGGGACACAGCAGGCCAGGGAGCAGAGCAGCAGGGAAGTTCAGGTTTCAGGTTGGGACCCTTCTCTAATGCTGCCTGGCTTGCTGAGTTCCTCAAGCTCCACACTGTGCTATCTCCAACTCCAGCATTTGTAGTTCTTACTATCTCTTAATGGAAGAAAAGTGCTTTTTTAATAAATCTGTTCTTTTTTGAACATTTGCTCCTATGAAAAAGTACAAAAAATGACCACTCAATACAAGCAATTACAGTTTACACTGGGTATAAAATCAAAAATGTGCTTCTCAGGTCTGGATACATCAATGAAAACACCCAAGTGATCGGCAGATTTTTTTCCCTCACCAAAATTACTTCTTGACTAGCCCAAAACAGCGCACAAATGTCCAGAACAACAGGTTAATAGATCAAGCAAAGGTCAAAAGAAATGTTGTCTAATGCACACTGAAAGTTTCTCCAAGGAAGGAGCAGATTAATTTTCACAGCACAAATACACCAACTCCTCTCCACCTATCTTCTCCTCTCTCCATCTTCGACCCGCCTCCCCCTCTATCCCTATTTATTTCAGAACCCTCTCCCCCTACACCCCTTTTCTGATGAAGGGTCTAGGCCCGAAATGTCAGCTTTTGTGCTCCTAAGATGCTGCTTGGCCTGCTGTCTTCATCCAGCTCCACACCTGGTTATCTTGGATTCTCCAGCATCTGCAGTTCCCATTATCTTTGACACCAATTCGCAGCTAATTACAAAGCAGCTGATGCTGACAACAGGGCATTTGCCTGCCCTGTTGGTTGCTTGGAGACTGTTTTACAGCTGAGAGAAGGGGGTGAGGACAGGCAGGTGAAAACAGAGACTAAAATAGAGTACCAAAGGGCCAGAAACGTTTTGTAAAACAAGTAAAACATTGTAAGCTGTAACAGACATTAAGAAACAATGTTATGTCGAACTTAAATTTGTGTTTAAAACTTTGGATGCTATTAATACATTAATTTATATTAATTTCTGCAAGATAGTAAAATTTCCAAAAGCACTTTACGAAAAACAACAAAAAAGAATGGCGGCAAACAAGGGGTCCATTAAAGATCAAAGAATTGTAAAATTGATTTTTTTTTGCTTAGGTTCTGAGGGATGGAGAGAGAATGCAAGGCAAAGTAGTTTGGGAGCATTTGAACATAAGACTTTGACAAGTGGACTAATTAGTAAAGTTAGATATCATGGGATTCAGGGTGGGCTTGCCAACTGGATACAAAATTGGCTTTACAGCACAAAACACAGCGGTGTGGAGGGCTATTTTTCAGACTGTAGGCCTGTAACTAGCGGTGTTCCACAGGGTTTAGTACTGGGTCCACTTTTATTTGTCATTTACATAAATGATTTAGATGAAAATATAAAAGGCATGGTTAGTAAGTTAGCAGATAACAGCAAAATTGGTGGTACAGTGTACAGTGAAGATGGTTGTAGAAGATTACAAAGAGGTCAATTGGCTGAAGAGTAGCCAATGGAATTTAATTTAGGTAAATAAGTCGTCAAGCACTGCAGGCTCGATATTACATTGAAGTCACGTCACTAATTTATAGAGTCAAAAAGCAACATGATACTTGAAAGTCATCCAGACTGCTGTGCCCGCATTAATTTTTATATGGCCATATTAGTCTGAAAACGTCCAATCTCATCTGATCGCGGAAGCTAAGCGGGCTCGGGTGTTTATTTAGTAAATGGGATGGGTGATTGTCTGGGGATACCAGGTGCAGTGAGCTTAAGAAAAGGGATTTAGGGCAGTACAGTGGCTCAGTGGTTAACACTGCTGCCTCACAGCACAAGTGACCAGGACTTGATTCCAGCCTTGAATACTTGCGCAGAGTTTCCATGCTTTTCCCATGTCTGCATAGGTTTCTGCCAGGTGTTCTGGTTTCTTCCAACAGTCTAAAGATGTCCAGGTAAGGGGATTGATTGGTAAAACAAATTTGGACAGGACTTAAACAATTAAAAGAAGGGTTTTTGTAGTGTTGTAGAATCTAGGGGTTCGGGAACATATACTTTGAAGTTTGCGTGACATAAAGTCAAGGTCGTCAAGATGATGTGTAGTACACTTGCCTTCTCTGCTCAGGCCTGTGAGTATACAAGTTGGACATCAGGCTGTGGTTGGACAGGATGTTGGTACGGTTCCTCCTGTGGTACTGTTTACTTTTGGGGTTGCCCTGTTATACGAAGGATATTATTAAGATGGAGAGGATTCAGAAGAGATTTGCCAGAATGTCACCGGAAATGGAGAGTTTGAGTTCTAAGAAGAAGCTGGGACTTTTTTTCACTGCAATGTAGGAGGTTGAGGGGTGGCCTTACAGAGACTTATAAGATCATGAGAATGGCAGGTGTCTTTTGCCTAAAGTGGGCAATTCAAAACTAGGGGGCATGTTTTAAAGTTGTAAAGCGAAAGATTTAAAAACAGCATGGAGGGCAATACTTTTCGTGTATGGAATGAACTTCCTGAGGAAGTGGTGGATGCTAGTACAGTTACAATGTTTAGAAGACATTTGGATAAGCACATGAATAAGAAACGTTTGGAGGGATAGGGGCCAAGTGCAGGCAGGTGGGACTAGTTTAGTTTGAGATTATGGCTAGCACAAACTGGTTAGACCGAAGGTTTATTTTGGTGTTATATGACTCTATGGCTTATGTAAATACACCAAGTAAAGTAAGGAGAAAGTGAAAATAGACCCTAGTTAAGACAGTTGGGTGTACGCTAGGAAAACAAAAGATACTGCTGGAAAGGTTCAGCAGGCCTGGCAGCAGAAAAATTACAGTTAACACTTCATGTCCGGTTTCCCTTCTTCAGAACTGGGCCCAAAACGTTAACTCATTTTTCTTCACAGAAGCTGAACAGGCTTGAACTTTTCCAGAAACTTCTGTTTTTATTCCTGGTTTACTGCATCAGCAGTTCTTTTGGTTTTTATATTGTGTACCTTAGCATATTGGACTAGCGGAGACAGAACTTCTTGCGTCAACATTCACGATAGAGAAGGACTTCGTGGATGATTAGTCTGGGGAAGGGTGTGTAGATAGTTTGCGTCATGTTGAGATCAAAAGGGAGGACTTATTAGGGGTCTTGAAAAACATTAAGGTAAACCAGTCTGCAAGGCATGATGGGATATACCCCAGAATACTGACAGAGGCGAGGGAACAAATTGCTGGGGCCTTGTGGGAAATCTTCATATCCTCACTAGCTACAGGGGAGATCCCAGAGGATTGGAGAATAGTCAATGTCAGTCAAGAAGGGTGGCAAGGATAATCCAGCTAATTACAGGCCGGTGAGCCTTACGTCAATGGTAGGGAAATTACTGGAGAGGATTCTTTGAGACAGGATTTCGTCTCACCTGGAAATCAGTGGGCATATTAGCGAGAGGCAACATGGTTTTCCGAAGGGGAGGTCTTGTCTCACTAACTTGGTTGAGTTATTTTTTCATGGCAGGCTGACACAGAGGTAAAGTTGCACAGGGTCAAGGGTGAGCTTGCAAGATGGACAAAAAACTGGCTTGGTCACCGAAGACAGAGAGTAGCAGCGGAAAGGTGCATTACTGAATGGAGGGCTGTAACTAGTGGCGTTCCTCAGGGATCCGTGTTGCTATTTGCAATATAAATGAGTTGGAGAGAATGTAACTGGTCTGATTAGTAAGTTTGCTGATGACACAAAGGTTGGTGGAATTGCAGATAGTGTTGAGGACCATCAAAGGATACAGCTGGACACAGATCGGTTGCTGACTTTGGCAGAGGGATGACAGACACAGTTTAATCCGGACAAATGTGAGGTAATGCATTTTGTAATGTCTAATCCAGGTGGAAAATATATAGTAAATGGCGAACCCTCAAGAATACAGATAGGCAGAGGAATCTGGGCGTATAGGTACACAGGTCACTGAAAGTGGCAACACAGGTGAAGAAGGTAGTCAACAAGGCATAATGACATGCTTGCCTTCATTGGCAAGGTATTGAGTTTAAAAATTGGCAGGTAATGTTGCAGCTTTACAGAACCTTAGTTAGGCCACATTTGGAACATGGTGTTCAATTCTGGTCACCACGCTACTAGAAGGATGTGGTGGCTTTGGAGACAGCATAGAAAAGATTTATCAGGACATTACCTGGTATGGAGGGCATTAGCTACGAGGACAGGTTGGACAAACTTGGGTTGTTCTCACTGGAACGACAGAGGTTGAGGGGTGACCTGATAGGGTCCTACAAAATTATGAAGGGCATGGACAGACTGGACAGTCAGAACCTTTTTACCAAGGGTGGAAGAGTCAGTTACCAGGGGCCATTGGTTTAAGGGTGATGTAGAGGTAAGTTTTCTTTTTACACAGACGGTGGTGGATGCCTGGAACAGTAATGGAAGCAGATACTATAGTGACTTTTAAAGGGCATCTTGACAAATACACGGATAGGATGGGAATAGAGCTTTCTAGTTCTATTAAAATTTTATAGGTTTCTAGGAGTTCCCCACCACCTGCCCTCCCCATTCTTCCAAACTCCAGTGAATATTAACCTAGCCAATTCAACCTCCCCTCTTTCATCAGTCCTACCATCCAAAGTATCAGTCTAATAAACCTTTGCTGCACTCTCTATAGCAAGAACATCCCTCCTCAGGATAAGGAGACCAAAACTGCACACATCATTGCAGGTGGGGCCTCACCAAGGCCCTGTACAATTGCAGCAAGAGATCCCTGCTCCTGTACTCAAATCCTTTCGCTGTGAAGGTCAACTGACTGACCATTTGCGTTCTTGACCACCTGCTGCATTGCATGCTGACTTTCAATGACTTGTGTTCACAGACACCCAGGTCAAGTTGCACACTCTTCTCTCTCAATTTATAGCCAGATAATAATCAATGTCTCTGTTTTTGCGACTAAAGTGGATATCCTCACATTCATACTCATTAGACTACATCAGGCGTGTGTTTGCGAACTAATTCAGCTTGTCCAAAACACACAGAAGCATGTCTGGATCATCCTCTCAGCGTGCCCTCCCACTCAGCTTTGTGTCACCTGCAAATTTTGAGATATTACATTTAGTTCCCTCATCTCAACCATGAATATATGTTATGAATAGCTAGGTCTTAGCACTGATCGGGTTGTAGACTGGCTCGTCAAGCCAGTGTGTTTGATTGCAGACGTTTTGTCACCCTGCTACGTGACATCGACAGTGCACCTCCGGTGACATGTTGGGGTTCTGTCCCGCTTATTATTTACATGTCTCAGATGCTGGGGTGGGTGGCATTACTTCTGGTTTTGTTTTTCAGTGGTCTGTATATCGGGTACAGCTCAATGTGTTTGTTGATGGAGGTCCGGTTGGAATGCCAAGTGTCCAGGAATTCTCTGGCATATCTCTGTTTGGCTTGTGCTATTATGGATGAGTTGTCCCAGTTGTACTTGTGCCTTCCCTTATCCATGTGAACTGAGACCAATGAGAACTGGTCGTGTCTCTTGGTGGCTGTTTGGTGTTTGTGCATTTTTATTGTCAGTTTTCTTCCCGTTCGGCCTATGTAATGTTTCTCACAGTCCTTGCATGGTATTTTGTAGATCCTTTTAGGTCTGTCAGTAGCTGTCACAGGGTGGTTGCTGGTTTGTGGGCTACCCTGATACAAGATGCCTGAGTAGTCTTGTGGTCATCTCTGACATGTCTTTGATGTACGGTAGGGTGACTGGTGTGTCTGACCATGTTGTGTCTTCTTGTTGATGCCTGTTGCTGAGGTAACAGCGAATTGTGGTTTTCGGGTATTAATTCCTTTTAAAAACGTTGTATAAGTGCTCCCAACAAAAGTGTCAACAACCCCAGCAAACCAAGGCATATAAATAACAAGTGGGACAGAACACCAACGCTTCACTGGAGGCGCACTGTTACTCAGCAGGGCAAAGAAACGTCTGCAATTAAACACACCAGCCTCGTGAGCAAATTTACAACCCCATCCACAAGCCAAGCTACAAATTTTCTCAAAAACCTTAGCATTGATCCTTGCAGTTCCCCAGCAGTCATGGTTTGCTCTTCAGATGAAGACCCATTTATCTCTACTCATTGTTTCCTGTCTGCCAGTTTACTATCCATTTCAGTTCACTACCACCAATCCCGCGTGCTTGAATTTTACATGCACATATCTTATGTGGGGCTTTGTCAAAAGCCAATAGATGTGGACGCCTCCATCAACTCCAAAGTTACACCCTCGAAGAATTCCAGTTAATTTATCAAGTATGATTTCCCTTTCATAAATCCACATTGATTCTCTCTGATCCTACCACTGTTTTCCAAATGCTCAGCTATAAATTCTTTTATAATGGACTCTGACACCAACTATGATATCAAGGTGTGGAGCTGGATGAACACAGCAGGCCAAGCAGCATCTCAGGAGCAGGAAAGCTGACATTTCGGGCCTAGATCCTTCATCAGAAAAGGTCTAGGCCCGAAACGTCAGCTTTCCTGCTCCTAAGATGCTGCTTAGCCTGTTGTGTTCATCCAGCTCCACACCTTGTTACCTCAGATTCTCCAGCATCTGCAGTTCTTATTATCTCTGACACCAATTATACTCAAATAGATGGTAATGCCATGGGATTCTCTCTTGGTCCTGTTCTGGCTAACAACTTTGATGGTCAGACCATTAACCATCCACCCCTTGCTGATGTGCGTTCTGTAGATGGAACATTTGTCAAGGGTTTCAGCCCAAAACGTTTACTTTCTTGGTCTTTGGATGCTGTGTGACCTGATGTGCTTTTCCAGGTCCACATTCATTGACCCTATTTTGCAGTTTCAGATTGAAACCTGACAAGAAATTCTTTTTCCTTAATGCATCATTGAGGAGTTTGACAAGGGTTCTTAACTATTAATTACTGAAAGCCTGGAGCATTCACTGCTCCACATACAGACTAGAATTCCTGCAATCTCAAGCACTACAATATTAACCTTATCACTAACCTCATGAATAGGCCTTGAGTTCTGATCATTGCATATTCTTGATGCTATGACAAACTATATCAAAAACATCCTGGATTACGTGGGTGCTCTCGTACATCATGAAAACTCATGAAAAGGCCCTATGTCTATCACTTTTAGCCCTGAGCAGTGTCCAGTGTTCCAAAGATTGTCATGGAATGGGAAGTAACTCAAAAATTTTAAACAATAGCAGCTAAATTAGCTATTTCATGCTGCTCTAATGCGCAAGTGGTTTTCTCCACGAACAAGATGCTGCTCAAAATGATGCTTTGCCCACATATAAATGATGAACGTGACACGTGAATTTCAGTGCTGATGTGATGTCAGGCATATAGACTGTATGTCCCAGCAACCAGTGGTAGGTAGTCCTCCACTCATGCTCAACCAACCCACCTCTGCACACCTCAAAGCTATTCACCATTAGGTGCGACTCTGCTATTGGAAATAATTTATTAAATATTCTAGGCATGGCAAGAGTTACACCAAAAACAAATTTAAGATGATCAGCAGTATAATGTATTTGCATGTGCTAGGAGGTACATGCATCAATACACAGAACCCCGTTTTATGTAGGCAGAAAGAATTTGTACCTACATTGCAGCTTTTTCAAAAAAAAAACTCAAGAAGGCAGCTCATTACCTTCTCAATGGCAACTGAGGATGAACAATAAATGCGACACCCATGTCCCACGGTATAATTTTTTAAAATAAACAAATAATAACCAAAGTCTGCTGCATTCCAAGGGCCACACTGACCGATCACAGTCCGTCTGGCTGAGAATCAAGATGTACAATTAATCGCGCTAGCAACATCTTCATGCTGATTGCCTAGCCATTTAGCATCCTCTTCTCATTGAAATGGTGTGTATTTTTAAGATCTGTTTCCTGTGTTCTATTTCTCATCAGTGCAGAATGATAAGCCTCAACAGATTGCTTTCTTTTAATAATGTGTAAATTTATGTTCAATGCCTGCAAAAAAATTACTGTGTAGATGATAACCATAAAATTAAAGGGATATTGTTAGTATAAGTGAATGGGCAAAACTGTGGTAGATGGAGTACACACAAAGGATGGCAGATGTTTGGAACTCTTTTCCAAAAATGGCACTGGATGCTGGATCGGTTGTTACTTTTCAATCAGAGATGGATAAATTTTTGTTAAGCATTGGTATTAAAGCATATGAGTCAAAGACAGCTACTGTCAATTCTCAGTATCTGTTTCTGACAACCCCGTGAATGATGAAATTTGCAAGTACGGAGCTCATCTAAAACTAGGCTAAAAGTTACACGTGCAATTTTTGGCCACAGATATTGAATTTTGTTTTTTTTTAAGGATGGACAGACAAATTCACAATTTGAGATTGAGATTTCATAGAACAGAAGATTTACCGGATATCAAATTAGGCCAAAGATCAGCCATGATAGCACAGTGACAAGGGGCTGAATGGTCTACTCCTGTTCCCACATTCCTATCCATCAAGAAAAGGAAAAACCAAAAAGCAGGGACCATTGATAGAAGAGAGACAACAAGGTGTAAAGCTGAATGAGCACAGCAAGCCAAGCAGCATCAGAGTAGCAGAAAGACTGATGTTTCGGGCCTACGCCCTTCTTCAGAAATCTTTTCATGGTGAGGGGAATAGATAGAGATAGAAAAGAAATGTACATCTGTCGTAGAGCATCACGGATCTACAAGAACATCAGTGCAGTAACCTAAACAAGAAAGAGTGCTTAAAAAAAATTCTGGTAGTCCACACTGCACCCCAGCTTGCCAAACAAACACTCAACCAATTGTCTGAAGTGATGCAGTCCTACCTCCACTAACATACATGATGTCCTCTCAGCAGCTGACCTTCCAATAACCTGATCTTATTGTCAGTGGATTCATTAATGGCACAGCAAAATTCTACTCCAAGATTTAAACAAAAACTCAAAATCAGTACAATGACCAATAACTATATTTTACAGCAAGATGGCTGCTGAAGCAGAAGATTTTCTGATCTACTGCAATACTGCTCCATTCCTCCACCAGTGATATTTAAATAAAATTTTTCTCACTGACTCTTGCTGTTGATTGCCAGATACAAGTGATGAGTCTGCAGGCCAATTCTCCCTTCCAGCTCGAAAATATAAATGGTTGCTTTATAATTCTACATAATCATTATGATTGCTCACACTCATTATATTTTGAACCTTCAATAGAAAGTCAAACTTTATTTAGCTTTAAGCTGCTCAAATTAACCTTATTTTCCTGTAATAAATTCAATGTTATAAAGCTCACCAAAATTATACAAATGAAAGCATGAAGTTGTATGAAAGATAGGTTGTGAACCAGTCAAAATGCCACTGGCAAATTAATTTGCATGTGCATTGGTGCATCTTGTGGTTAATTAAAACCTCTTCAGACTCTCACTTTTGAATATGAAATAGCTGTACAGTTATACCAAGAAGATTTCCATCATGGTTGCACAAGAGTGTTTAATTTTGTTTACTTGTTTATTTATTTTTAGACATTTCTGGCTTGGCCAGCATTTAATACCCAGAGGGCAGTTAAACACCAAGTACATTACTGTGGAACTTGAGTCACTTGTAAGCCAGACCAGGCAAAGATGACAAAATGTGAGGCTGGATGAACACAGCAGGCCAAGCAGCATCTCAGGAACACAAAAGCTGACGTTTCGGGCCTAGACCCGAGATGAAGGGTTTATTCTGATGGGTTTATTCTGACAACCAGTAACTGTTTCGCTTTTGTTAGGCTCTTAGTTCCAGATTTTTTTTAAACTGAATTCAAATTTCACTAACTGCCATGGCAGGGTTTGAACCAAGGTGCCCAGAATATTACCTGGGTCTCTTGATAAACAGGCTAGTGAGAATACCATTAGTCTATCACCTCCCCCTAAGTTGAATGGAATCCCAAACTACTTTGATTAAACATCAAAGCTGCAAGAATTTCTTTTTGCACATTTATACCTTTTAGAGTGTCTGTAAAGTAGGTATAGCCCAAGAGGTTTTTCAACCTTTTGAAATTAAGAACAGCATGGGTCAACATGCTCCACGTGACAGAATGCATGTTATTGTACAAATGTCATTTTATCAGCAAGGAATGAGAAAATTTGAAACTTGAAATTTGAAAAATTTCAATGCAACTATAGTTGAAATATATTTACATTAACTTGCTCAGAAACAGTCCAAAGAGATGACCTTATTTATCTCAAACCAGTTGAACAAAAATCTATAAATCTGCACATTTTAAAATCTCCACAGTTCTTACTTGGGGAGCCAAAGATTTTAACTGGTTAGAAGGTGAAAAACATACAGTGAAGATATTAAAAAGAAGCTCAGCTTTAATAACAAAAACAATGTTTGAAACAAGCCAATAACCAATGTTTTAATAAAAACAAAGAACTGTAGATGCTGTGAATCAGGAACAAAAGCAAAGTTGCTGGAAAAGCCCAACAGGTCAGGCAGCATCTGTGAAGGGAAACAACAGAGTTACTGTTTCAGGTCCAGTGACCCTTCCTGTTAACTCTGTTTTTTCCTTCACAGATGCTGCCAGACCAATGTTTTTATACTCTTGAGCCCCATTTTACTACTGTGAGCAGCACACATGAACACATGGGCATACAACTGCTTAAGTCATCATCAATAAAGAACAGGGTTGCATTAAAAGACATTTTCCTAAAGATTCAAAGCACTTTACATCCAATGAAATGCTCTTGAATAGTAATCAGGCAACCATTTTCCTTATAGCACGTATCCAGAAGCAGTTAATGAAAAAGACAAATATGTTTGAGGGGAAGATGTTGACTATTTCACTGGCTTTAACCCTTACCCTTTAAATACTGTGACAGATTTTATTTTTACACCAGACAAATCGGTACACAGGATCTTGGTTTATGTCTCTTCTGAAAGACAGTATGTTTGACAATGCAGGATATTTCACTGCATTGCAGCATCATCTTAGATTATAGAGCCAATTCCATAACTGTCTGATTCAGGTGGGCACACCAACTAATGAGGCAACCTGATATTCAGTCATAGTAGACTTACAAAAGAGGTAATAATAGCCTTGTTCCTGCAATGTCCCACTCTTTGAAACTACTTGATGAAGGACGACACAGAATGGATTGTGTGCAGTTAAAAACCAGGAGGAAACTGTTATCAGAAATATGCACCATCCGTAACAGATCCCCAAAAAACAAACCTGTACAACAAAGCATTGGTGACACTATGGATGCAGAAAGGAAACCCTCCTTAAGTTTTACGCATTACAGGTACAAAAGACATCAGATAATGAATTATGTGTAACGAAAAATGTTTTTGTTTAACAATTTATTTGTAAGTAGCTACCCTCATTACTCAATATTAAAACAAGATTATTTTATACCACTTTTAAAATACTTATACATTGATACATGCACCATCTCTATTCAGATACAGTACTATTCCGAGCCCATAATAGGATAACATGCTGTGATGATACATGAAGTGTCCTGCTTTGGTTTATTTCTCAGTTGGAAATTAGTTGTTGAGGTGTAACTGAAATCTATAAAGAGAAAGGCTGAGAATTTGTGCTGTCAGCTTGATAGAAAGACAATTATAAGGTAGGACAGAGGTAGGACACAAGAATAGCAGAGAAGATTAAATATAAAAAGCAACAGCTGAATCACTTTTAAGCAGATAATAGATACTTAAACAAACATAAAAGTGACAAAAACTTAAAATAGATCTGTGCAGGCAAAACCTCCTGTAGGAGGTGGTTTAAGAGTAGTATAATTTAGTCACTTTTTGGCTTTCATTTCTCAAGAAAAAACAAATTTGAAGTTAATTCAGAGTCAATTAACTGTTTAAGTCATTATTCTAAAATGCCAAAGCAGGTCAAACTGATCATCTCTACTGGTGACAGCGGTTGTATTTTACTCAGCACAAAAACAATGACAACAAATGTTAATATCAAAGCAGTAGTAAAAAAAAAATCAACAATTTTATCATTACATTTTGGCTAAAAGCACAATCTCCATGAAAGTACTCCCTGGTCATGCTTACGTATTGTCTCAGTCAGCGTAAAATGCCAGCTGTCTACAATTTCTGTGTAAAAAAAATCTGCACCTTTACACTCTTGATACAAAATCCACAGAGACTGAAGTAATCCAAACATCACCTTACTATACTTGAACATTCCAATTACAAAAGGTGAACAATCCATGCCCTTCCAAGGTTCATCAACTGTACTAATATCTTTCACCCCAACCTCAAATTAACCTGGACCACCTTGGATACCTCCCTCTCCTTCCTGGGTCTGTCTGTCTCTAATGTCTGGTGACTGCCTTGAAATCGGCATCTACTTCAAGTCCACCAACTCCCACAACTACCTAGACTACACCTCCTCTTATTCACCTTCCTGCAAGAATACATTCTCCTGCTCCCAATTTCTCCACCTCCACCACGTCTGCTCACAAGATGGGAAGTTCTACTCCCAAACATCCCAGATTTCCTCTTATTTCAAAGACCGCAACTTCTCCACTTCGGTGGTCGAAAATGCCCTCAAACACATCTCTTGCATTTCTCACACCTCTGCCCCCCCAACAAAATAAAGGAAGAGTCCCATGTCCTCACATACCACGCCACCAACCCCTATACCCAACATATCATTCTCCGCTACTTCTGCCACCCACAATCCAATCCCGCAACTAAAGATATATTTCCCTCTTCAGCCCTACCTGCCTTTCGTAGGGATCGCTCTCTCCATGACTCCCTCATTCGCTCCACACTCCCCACTAACCTCACCAACCCTGGTAGCTTTCCCTGCAACTGCAGGAAGGGCTATACCTGCCCCTACACTTGCCCCATCACCTCCATTCAAGGCACCGAACAAACCTTCCACGTTAGACACCGCTTCGCCTGCACATTCGTCAACATGATCCACTGTGTCTGCTGCTCCCGATGTAGCCTCCTATACATCGGTGAGAAAATGTTTTGTACAGCACCTGTGCACTGTTTGTGACAAACGACAACACCTTTGGGTCACAAACCATTTTAACTTACCCCTCGCATTCCCTGGGTGACATGTCCATCCTGGGCCTCCTGTAGCATACAATGATGCCACCCGCAACTGGAAGAGCAGCACCTCATATTCCACCTCAGGAGCCTACAGCCTAATGGCCTAAATGTGGATTTTACCAGTTTCAAAATCTCCCAATCCCAAGCCTCACCCCATGATTGACCTTCTCTCCCATCCCTGCCTCCTTGACCCGGCACAAACTGTCCAATCCCTTCCCCACCTATCCAGTCCTCCCACCTCAGTGTCTAATTCCCACCAGTCCCTACTTGCACTTACCTACCACCATCCCACCTACCTTCCCCAGCCCCGCTCTTCCTCTCTATTTATTTCTGAACTCCATTCCCCCTCCCCATTTCCGAAGAAGGGAACCAATCTGAAATGTCAACTTTCTTGCTGCTCCGATGCTACGCTCCTCCAGCTCCACAATGTGTTATCTGTGTCGTTCCAAACCTAATCAAACTCTCAAAATCTTGGTTTCCCTACAGTCAGACTCTTAACAGGTCACAAACATTTCTAACATTAAGATGAAAAGTAGAGGGGCCTTGGCACCTACGCCTCTTGTCTAGGATTCAAGCCACCACTGAATCCTTTGCCGTCCACCTGGGTATCTGACATTCTCCTCAGCTTTTAATTGTAATTTATACACATGGCTCTGCTGGACTTCTGAAGTTCAGGTTTTTTTTTCAACTTTGTTAATGAAGGCCCAAATAACAATATCACAGACATGGATGGGAGCTATATACAGGCCTCTCGCTGTAGTCAGGATGTGGGACAGAAAAGGCAAGTAATAAAGGCACTATTACAATAATCATGGGGGACTTCAATACGCAGGTGAACTAGGAATATCAGGTTGGTCATGGATCCAAGACAAGGAATTCAGTCTACGAGGTGGGTTTGTTTTGAGCAAGTTTGTGGTAGACCGTACTAGGGAACAAGCAATTCTGAATTCGGTGATGTTTAATGCAGCAGGCTTGATTCGGGAGCTAAAAAGATGAAGGAACCTCTTTGGGGCAGTGACCATAATATGATAGAATTTGCCCTGCAATTTGAGGGGGAGAAGCTCGAATCAGATGTAACAGCGTTCAATGGAGTAAAAAGTAACTACAAACCTAAGAGTGAGGAGCTGGTCAGAACTGATTGAAAGATAAGCCTAACAGGGAAGGCAGTGGAGCAACATTGACAAGAGTTTCTGGGGTAATTTAGGAGGCACAACAGAAATTCATTCTAAGGAAGAAGCAGCATACTAAAGGGAGGTTGAGACAATCATAGCTGACAAGGGAAGTTAGGGACAGCACAGAAGTAGAAGAACAAGCATACAAAGTGATGAAGATTAAAGCCAGAGGAGAGGGAAATGTTGAAAAACCAGTAGACAACTAAACAAGCAATAAAAGGTGAAATGATAAAACATGAAGGTAAGTTAGCTAGTATTATAAAAGAAGATTGCAAAAATTTTAGATATATGAAAGAAAAGAGAGGCAAGTGTTGACATTGGACTGTTGGAAAATAAGGCAGTTGTAGTAGTAATGGGGAATGAAGAATTTGTGGAGGAATTGAATAGTACACGCAGCAGTCTTCATTGTGGAAGACACTACCTGCATACCAGAACTTCAAGAGAGTTGAGACAGAAGTCAGTGTAGTGGCCATCACTCAGTAAAAGGTGCTGGGTAAACAGAAAGATCTGAAGGTGGATAAATCAGACCAGGTGACTACAGCCCCGAATTCCAAAGGCGTTAGCTGAGGAGACTGTATTGCGTTGTTGGTGATTTTTCAGAGTTCAGAGAATCACAGAGTTATGGCAGGTCCCAGAGAACCAGAAAATGGCTGATGTAACAGAAGGAGGCAGATGAGAGGAAATTAAAGGTTGATTTGCCTGACCTAGGTCATTGTTAAGACTTTAGAGTCGATTATGAAGGATGAGATTGTGGAGTACTTTGAAGTGCATGGTAAAATAGGGCTGAGTCAGCATGGTTTGGTCAAGGGAAAGTCACGTCTGTCAAATCTATAAGATTTCTTGGAGGAGGAAACGAGCAAGTTAGATAAAGAAGAGCCAGTGGATGTAATCTATCTGGATTTCCAGACAGCCTGTGACAAAGTGCTGCACTGGTGGTTGCTAATTAAGATAAGGGTTCATGGTGTTAGGAACAAAGTACTCGCATGGATAAAGGATTGGTTAACTGGCAGAAAGCAGATAGAGTTGAGACCACAATTATTCATGTCATACATTAACAATCTGGATGAGGACTGAGGGCATTGTGCCATTCACAAACTTAGCAACAAAAACAGGTGCAGAGACTGCTGAGGTGGGGTGGCTACAGAAGGTCTTGGACAGGCTAGGAGAGTGGGCAAAGAAGTGGCAGATGGAATAAGTGACAGGTTATGCAGTTTGGTAGAAGGAATAGAGGCACAGACTATTTTCTAAATGATGAAAGAAATTTGAAGCACAAAAGGCCTCAGGAGTCCTCGCTCAGGTTTCTCTTAGGATTAACGCAGAGGTCTGTTTGGTAGTTAGGAAGGCAAATGTAATATTAGTATTATTGGATGTGAGTTTGCTCGCTGAGCTGGAAGGTTAGTTTTCAGACGTTTCGTCACCATTCTAGGTAACATCATCTGTGAGCCTCAACTCAATGAACATCAACTAGCCACAAAACGACATGACCCACTATCACTAGTATCCTTACATACAGATGAGGAAGGACACCACTTTGATTGGGACAACACATCTATCCTAGGACAAGCCAAACAGAGACACGCACGAGAATTCCGAGAAGCATGGCATTCCAACCGGAACTCCATCAAGAAACACATTTGATTTGGAGCCCATCTACCATCCTCTGAGAAAAAGAACAGGAAATGGCATCACCAAACGCAGGAAATGACATCACCAAACACACAAAAACCTAAACAGATAAATAGAAAGTGGGACATAACACCAGCGCTTCATCGGAGGCCCACTGATGACGTTACCTAGAATGGTGACGAAACATCTGAAAACTAACCTTCCAGTTCAGCGAGCAAACTCACATCCATAACCTCAACCTGAGCTACAAATCTTCTCAAAACTCATTAGCATTAATTTCAAGACAGCCAAAAATTCAAAAATGGAAACATATTGCCAAGGCTACACAATTTTCTAGTCAGAGTGCATTTGGAATAGTCAGCAGTTTTAAGCCCCGTATCTAAGGATGGATGTGCTGGCCTTAGGGTCCAGCGGAGGTTTACAAGAATGATCCCAGGAATGAACAGCTTGTCTTATGAGGAAAGGTTGCGGGCTCCGGCTCTGTGCTCAATTGAGTTTATATGGATGAGGGGGGGGGATCATACTGAAACGCCTTGATAGAATGGATATGGAGAAAATGTTTCTATTGGTAGGAATGACTAGGACATGAGGGCACAGCCTCAGGGACTCAGAGATGAGAAGGAATTTCTTCAGCCAAAGGGTGGTGAATCTGTGGAACACACTGCCATAGAAGGCTGCAGAGGGCAAGTGACCTAGTGTACTTAAGACAAAGATAGAAAGGTTCTTGATTAGTCAGGGAATCAAAGGTTACAGGAAGAAGTGAGAAGAATGGGGTTAAGAAGGATTTCATCCATGATCAAATGGTGGAGCAGCCTCAATAGACCAATTGGTCTAATTCTGCTCCTATGGTCAGATTATCCTACCCGACTTAGTCTCCCCTCTGCCATTTTTATCTAACTTATCTCATAGCATATCTTAAAAACCTAGTTCCATGTCAAAGTGAAATCAAAGAGTAGTCAGTCATTGTACTTAGTAACTGGTTTTCATCAACTAGCAGGAACTCAGAATAAGGACAGCTCAACATTCTTACAGTCTGAGAGAGACTGCGGTCACAAGATACTTCAAAAGATGCTAAGTGAATAATAACAATGACTGTAAAACAAAATAAGCAAAGCGCAGCAAATCCAACACATGCAAATTTAAAGCAATTAAAGGTACAGCATCTCTCCAAGGAAAAGAATCTGCCAAAGTGCAGAATTCAGAAGCCTGACTCATTTTCCAACAAATTATAAGGATAAACCCTAGCTGAACAGTGAGTATTTTGGACAGGTGTGTCTGAGGTAAATTTTTATCAGAGAGGGTGAGGGGATAATTTCCACACCACAAGTGAATACTAATCTTTAATAGACAAGTCAGGCAGCCAATCTGGTCCTTGGTTTTTGCAGTCACTATAAAGATGCAGAAATGAAAATGGGTATTTAACTTCTGATAACTCTCAAATGGAAGCTGATTTGTCAACTCCATGATACAATGAATAGCAGACACAAATCTACCCTCAGTTCTTCATACTGCCAACTTCTGCCTACATCAGTTGTATTTAATCAGTCTGTACTTTTTAACTTCCCCAGCCTGATCCAGGAGAATATTAAAACAACTCATCCAAATCAAGAAGATTTATCATTCAAGAGCAGTTATCTTAACTCTGCATTAATTTAAGAAGCCTCTACAGAATAGCTCAAGGTTCTGTTTGGAGGAAAACATTTCCAACAGAAACAAGGTGTGCAAACTGCCATGCAACATTAGGACAGTCATGTATCAATCTGGACAAAGGAAATTAACCTCTAATCTAGATCAGGCCCACTGTAAAGGCAAACTTCTTTTTCTGTAAGCAAGTAGATAGCCTAAAATAATGAAATGTGAGGCTGAATGAACACAGCAGGCCCAGCAGCATCTCAGGAGCACAAAAGCTGATGTTTCGGGCCTAGACCCTTCATCAGAGGGGGATGGGGTGAGGGTTCCGGAATAAATAGGGAGAGAGGGGGAGGCGGACCGAAGATGGAGAGAAAAGAAGATAGGTGGAGAGGAGAGTATAGGTGGGGAGGTAGGGAGGGGATAGGTCAGTCCAGGGAAGACAGACAGGCCAAGGAGGTGGGATGAAGTTAGTAGGTAGGAGATGGAGGTGCGGCTTGGGCTGGGAGGAAGGGATGGGTGAGAGGAAGAACAGGTTAGGGAGGCAGAGACAGGTTGGACTGGTTTTGGGATGCAGTGGGTGGAGGGGACGAGCTGGGCTGGTTGTGTGGTGCAGTGGGGGGAGGGGACGAACTGGGTTGGTTTTGGGATGCGGTGGGGGAAGGTGAGATTTTGAAGCTGGTGAAGTCCACATTGATACCATTGGGCTGCAGGGTTCCCAAGCGGAATATGAGTTGCTGTTCCTGCAACCTTCGGGCAACCGATGGACATGTCCATCATGGGCCTCCCGCAGTGCCACAATGATGCCACCCGAAGGTTGCAGGAACAGCAACTCATATTCCGCTTGGGAACCCTGCAGCCATATGGTATCAACGTGGACTTCACCAGCTTCAAAATCTCCCCTTCCCCCACCGCATCCCAAAATCAGCCCAGTTTGTTCCCTCCCCCCACTGCACCACACAGCCAGCCCAGCTCTTCCCCTCCACCCAATGCATCCCAAAACCAGTCCAACCTGTCTCTGCCTCCCTAACCTGTTCTTCCTCTCACCCATCCCTTCCTCACACCCCAAGCCGCACCTCCATCTCCTACCTACTAACCTCATCCCACCTCCTTGACCTGTCCGTCTTCCCTGGACTGACCTATCCCCTCCCTACCTCCCCACTTATACTCTCCTCTCCACCTATCTTCTTTTCTCTCCATCTTCGGTCCGCCTCCCCCTCTCTCCCTATTTATTCTGGAACCCTCACCCCATTCCCCTCTCTGATGAAGGGTCTAGGCCCGAAACGTCAGCTTTTGTGCTCCTGAGATGCTGCTGGGCCTGCTGTGTTCATCCAGCCTCACATTTCATTATCTTGGATTCTCCAGCATTTGCAGTTCCCATTATCATAGATAGCCTAAAAATTATTTTTAACCAACCTATTTGCACTTCATCTGACACACCTCCATGGTAGGTGGCACTTAACCCAGCCAAGTGATAGGGACACTACAATTTGCCACAAGAGGCTTTATTAGTTAATCTATTTTAGTTATAGGTTAAATATTGCCTGTACTGCTAACAAGTACATCCCTAAAATCTGTAGACTTGTCTGGCCAGGCTGAAATGGCATTCAACTCATTACAATAAAGCCAAAATGCATACAGTGGGTGAGAAATTACACAATCATGCATCTGAGAGCAACAGAAGAGATTTTAATTTTGATTATATAGCTGAACCCTTTAGTAAAAATCTGGTATCAATTAACAAAATAATTGAAAGGATGAAGAAAGATGCAATCTGTTTACATTCAGAAAGAGACTTCCCTCACCAATTCAATTAATATTCCAACTTAATTTTAACAGTTTCAGCAATACCAAATTCCTAAAGTAAAAACAAGCATGAAACAAGGCTGCGCCATGAACTGTATTTACTTTTTGACAGCTCTCAAAAGTAAAATATCCAAGTTTCTGAACTACTAAAACACATCAAATGCACCGCATTGCAAAGAACATGTTTCAACACCTTTGGAAACATAGATTAGATTAGATTAGATTCCCTACAGTGTGGAAACAGGTTCTTTGGCCCAACAAGTCCACACTGCCCCTTGAAGCATCCCACCCAGACCCAGCCCCCTATAACCCACACACCCCCGAACACTACGAGCAATTTAGCATGGCCGATCCACCCAGCCTGCACATCCTTGGACTGTGGGAGGAAACCGGAGCAGGAGGAAACCCACGCAGACACAGGGAGAATGTGCAAATTCCACACGGCCAGTCGCCCGAGGTGAGAATCGAACCCAGGTCCCTGGCGCTGTGAGACTGCAGTGCTAACCACTGAGCCACCGTGCCACCCCTAAATGTAGGGCTATGTGAAGAGGTTAGGAGGTGGATGTGGGTCGGATGCTTCTTGATGGGTAGGTGCCAACTTGATTGGCCAAATGGCCTCTTTCTGCATTGTAAGGATTCCATGATTGGATGTGCAGTTGGGAAACTCAACCCAAACAGCAGATCAGAATCTGACAACCAGTTCATAGTAACAAAGCGTCCCAGAAAAGCCCACTCTATCATTCAGTATGATTATAGACGATAACTCTACACAGTGCCTTCTCCCAGCTTTCATCCCGTACCCTTTGATACTTTTAGCCCAAAGAAGTATATTATCTCGTTCAAAACATTCAATGTTTTGGCCATGTTCTCTGTGTTCCATAGGCTCACCACTGAGAGTGAAGAACTTTCTCATCTTTATCCTAATTGGCATACCCTGCATCTTTAGACAATGACAATTACTACTGGACTCCCCAGTCATCAGAACATCCTTCTCGTGTATACCCTGTCTAATCTTGTTAGAATGTCTAATCTTGTTAGAATTTTATATGATTCTAAGAGAGCACACATGTAAGCTTACAGAGACCATAAAAACTGACACTAAGAGTTTTGATAGGTATGTGAAGAAAGAGAGACTGGTAAAGACAAATGTAGGTCTGCTACAGTCAGAAACGGGGGAATGTATTCTGGGCTACAAAGAAATGGCTGAGGAACTGAATACATACTTTGGTTCTGTCTTCATAAAATCAGATACCAGAATTGTTGGCAGATGCAAGATTTAGTGAGAGGGAACTGAGGGAGATCATCATTAATAGAAAAATAGCGCTGGGAAAATTGTGGGGGTTGAAGGCTGACAAATCCCCAGGGCCAGAAAAATACTCTGAGGTGTAGCTTAAGGAAGTAGCTCTAGAAATAGTGGATACATTGGTGGTCATCCTCTAATAGACTCTTGAACAGACCCTGCAGATTGGAGGGTGACTAATGTCACTCCAATATTCAAAAAAAGGAGGTAGAGAGAAAATAGGGAATTATAGTCTGGAGAGTCTAACATCAGCAGTGAGGAAAATTTTCAAATCCAGTGTCAAGGATTTTATAGCAGAGCATTTAGAAAACAGTGACAGGATCAGACAGAGCCAGTATAGATTTATGAAAGGGAAATTATGCTTGACAAATCTGTTCGTATTCTATGAAGATGTAATTAGTAGACTTGACAAGGGGGAGTCAGTCAATGTAATATATCTGGACGTCCAGGAAGTGCTTATCAAAGTCTCACATAAGAGTTTAACGTGCAAGATTAAAGCTCATAGGATTGGGGCAAGTTTATTGAGATGGACAGGAAACTGGTTGGCAGAGAGGAAACAAAGAGCTGAAATTAATGGGTCCTTTTCAAATCTGCTAGCAGCAACTGATGGGGTGCCAAGATATCGGTGCCAGGATCCCAGCTATTCACAACATATATCAATGATTTTGATGAGGGAACAAAATGTAATATCTCCAAGTTTGAAGATGATACCAAATTGGGTGGGAGGGTGAACCGTGACAAGGATGCAGAGATCCTTCAGCATGATCTGGACAGGTTCAGCAAGTGGGCAAATCAATGGCAGATGCAGTATGATTTGGACAAATGTTGAGGTTATTCACTTCGGAAGCAAAAACAAGGCAGCAGACTCTTACCTTAAAGGCTGTAAATTGGAAGAAGTGAGCATGCAGTGGGACTTAGGCATCCTTGAGCACTAGTTGCTGAAGGTATACATACAGGTGCAGCAGGTGGTAAAGAAGCAAATGGTATGTTGGCCTGCATCGTGAGAGGTTTTGAGGGACATGTTGTTGCAGTTACACAGGTCCTTGGTGAGACTGCACCTAGAATGCTGTGTACGGTTTTGGTCTCCTTATCTAAGAAAGAATGCTGTTGCTCTCGCTCTTGAGGCAGTACAACAAAGGTTTACCAGGCTGATTCTGGGCTTCGCAGGTCTGACGTATGAGGAGTGATTGACGAGGTTGGGACTATTTTTGCCAGAGCAGACGAATGAGGGCAGACCTCACAGAGACTTATAAAATTCTAACAGGACTGGATAGGGTAGATGCAGAGAAGATTTTCCAGATGGTGTGTGCATCCAGAACCAAGGGTCACAGTATGAGGATTCGGGGTAGATGATTTATGATGGAGATGAGGAGACATTTCTTCAGCCAAAGAGTGGTGAGTCTATGGAATTCATTACCACAGGAAATAGTTGATGCCATATCATTGAATGAATTCAAGAGGTGACTAGAAATAGCACTTGGGGCGAATGAAGTCAAAGGTTATGGGAAGAAAACAGGATTAGGCTATTCATTAGGACGATCAGCCATGATCGTGAAGAAAGGCACAGCAGGCTCAAAGGCCTGAACAGACCTCCTCCTGCTCCTATCTTCTATGTTTCTTCTAACTTTAGTGAATACAATAACATAAGAACTAGCAACAGGAGTAAATAATTCAGTCCCTCAAGCCTGGTTCGCCATTTGATGCAATCATGGCTGATCTCATCTCAGCCTCAACTCCTCTTTTCTGCTTATTCTTCATAACCATACTCATTCTCTCTTAAGACAAACACCTCAGTTGTGGAATCAATCTACTGAACATCCTCTGGAGTGTCTTCAATACATATATACCAAGCAAGTAAGGGGGCCAAAACTATACATTATTCTCCAGATTCTAAAGAGTCCATACTATTTTCATAGGTTAGTTCTACCATCCCAGGAAACAATTTGTAAACCTTTGGTGCACTTCCTCAAGCAAGAACATCCTGCCTGAGATAGGGAGGTCAAAACTGAGCACAGTACTCCAGGCGTGGTCTCAACTAGATGCTGTAAAACTGCAGCAAGATATCCATGCTCCAATATTCAAGGGCTCTTGCTATGAAGGTTAACATATCATCTGTCTACTTCATCGCCCGCTGCACCGCATGTTTACTTTCAGCAACTGGTGTACGAGGACACCCAATCAGCCTCCTGATTTTGCTACCAAAGTGCTTACACTTACAGTTATTCACATAATGCTTCATCCACCAGTTGCTCAGGACTGGTGTGATGCTATGCCATCAGGACTGGCGCAAGAAATCAAATGTGCTGGAGCTGGGAGGATTAAGATTGAACATAATTCTACATTTGTGTGGGGAATGATGTCTTTGCAGCTTTGTGTAAAGTATCTTTATTTTATTGACCACTTACTAAGCAAAATTCATCTTTTGGTATGGTGATGCCTACCTAATTACATGTTGATTTCGGGTTTGACTGTTGCAGAATAAATTTGAAAAAGTGAAAAGTTGTCCAGCAATTTCTTTTGGAGTTAATTGTGGATTACTTTCTTTTCAGATTATTAGTTTTTTATGGGTATTGCAAATAAACCAAATTACAGGACTTGAGCACCAGGTCTAGGGTAGCACTATCTTACAATACTCAAGTGCTTTTGCACCAACCGAATGCAATATTTCAAATGAAACATGTAGTAGCCTGTTGAAGTTTTATTTCCTGTTGAGATAATATAGTCACTGGCACCCTAATTGCTCGAAAGGCAGTGATGCACTATTACAATTATATGGTATAGGTGCTTTTAAAGAAGTAGTTCCAGACATTTTGATTCAGTCATCTTGGAAAAAAAACGCAATACATTTCCGAGTCAGGTTAATGGAAGTCTTGGTGCGGAACCAACAAATGATAGCGTTTCCATGAGGTTGCTGTGCTGGCTCTTCCAGATTCGTAGGGGTCAAAAGTTTACAATGCATTTTCTAAGAAGCCTTGGTGAGTTACTGCATTGTACCTTCAAACCACTGAAACCAAAGCATACTCATGGAGAAGGCAATGAAATGATTAAGGAAATGAATACAGTGCTTTCAAAATAGTACCTGAAGAGTACGGTGCTTCGAGATTGTCAACCGAGTCAAACTTAACGAGGTACTAGAGAACATTACACTACTCTCTTGATTTGTGTCTTTTCCAAGTTTTTTTTCCCGAATTTATTTGGCAGTTTAGACAAATCAGATTTACTATTTTTGTGAATAGTGGTAACATGTGAATGGTTGCCTTTAGCCAGTCTGTTCCTGTGCTCTGAGGAACCTGGACTTCTTTTGAGCAATATAATCTTTTCTTTGTTCCAATGACATTTTAGGACAGGTCCACCTCTTTTTTCTTTTTTTTTTGGTCTTCTCTCGGGCTTCTTCTCATGAACAGGGCTTTCTCTAAAAGCAACATAAGCTTTCTTGTACAAATCTTCTATTATGTCCGCTATGGCTTCATGCTTGATGTACTGAGAACATTGATTTTTAAAGTAAGCATAGTTGATGGACAGGCTTTGGTGCCAGGTAGTAAATAACTAACATGAACATAAAAATTCCTACAGCACTCAGGGAGCTCTTCTAGCAATCTGGTTAACGTTAATTTACTTAAGAATCAAATAGCATGGAAAAAGGCCTTCGGTCCAGCTTGTCCACGCTGACCAGGTTCCCAAACTAAACTACCCCACTTGCCTGCGTTTGATCCATATCTCTCCAAACCTTTCCTATTCACGCAATTATCCAGATGTCTTTTAAACAGCATAATGGTACCTACATCCATCACTTCCTCTGGCAGTTCATTCCTTACACCAACCACTGTATAAAAAAGTTGCTCCTCATGTCCCTTTTAAATCTTTCTCCCCTCACCTTGAAAATGAGACCCCTGGTTTTGAACACCCCACCTTAGAAAAAAGATCTTTGCTATTCACCTTATCTATGCTCCTCATGATTTTATAAACCTCTATAAGGTCACGCTTCAACCTCCTGAACTTCAGTGAATAAAGTCCTGGCCTATTCAGGCTACTTTTACAACTCAAGCCCTCCATTCCTGGCAAGATCCTGGCAGACCTTTTCTGAACCCTTGCCAATTTAATAATATCCTTCCTATACTTAACCTACAACAGTACAGATTATCTGATAACTGATCTCACATGCCTAATGGGCACCAAGTGGCAAGATATTTGTCTGTAAAATATCAATTACTACAAAGTTAATGTACTAATTGTAAAGCATTTTGGAATGCACCATGACCATAAGTACAAGATATTTCTTACATTTATTATCAGTCACTCGAACAAAACAATTTGATTTAAAATGAACTTACCCCCATTCCACAACATGAGATTCATAATCCCAGTATTCTCTTGGTTTGTGTGTGTTTACATCAGTGTAAACTCTGGCCCTGCTTGGCACAGGTCCTGCCATGTCTCATAGGAGGCCAGAGGGGAGCTCAGAAGTAGATGTTGAGTGGCTCAGCAGCCAGGGGGCAGGTAATTATCTTCCGTTTTGACAATCAGCAGAGTGTGAAGGGTCTTTCGTGGCTCACTCTGTTTAAAAAAAAGCACAGATGTGATAACTATTTTGACAAAAAAAAGTTTGCTCCCAAGACGGTAAACTCATGTCTAATACCAACCCAGAATACACTCAAAGCACAAGCTAAAGCATTTAAAGTTTCAAATCAATGAGCAGTTGAAAAAAATCATTCAACTGGATTATGAGTATATTGCAATTTACTACAGTGACAGGACTGAATTTGCTGGCCAGCACTTGCACTTTACAAAGTTGTCTGTGCAGTTTTGACTGAAAGAAATTCCTATTTTCCTGAACCTCTATAATGATTCAAACTTTCAATGCAGCTAAAAATTACTGCAAAACCTCTGACTGCTTTAAAACTATATTTGTTGCACTTAAAACTATCAACTTGGCTTTTCATAGCACAAGTCCAAACCCTTCAAAGGTTTGACTCCATTCGGTTTCCCACGTTCCGAATAAATTACAGTAGAAAACAAAATGCGACAAATTTAAGACATGGCTTTAAAACAGTGTGTGTGTAACTCTTATAAAAGAAATGTCATACTACATTAGGCTAATCAAGGCCAATATAAAGTGACTACAACAGCAGTCCACAATAGCTTGAAATGTACAAAGCTAGACTTTAATGTCTATGTAACAAATTGAAAATACGACGACTCGAGGATTTTCTCTCAAGGACTTAAGAACAGTGAAACATGATTAGTAAAAAGATGGCTGTTTTCTTTAATAATTATGCGGAAATGATAGCCTGTAGATTTCAAGGGAATAGAGCGCTTGATCACCAAATAGTACTGAGCCTATCATATGTAAGCCTGTCTTTGCAACTTGGGAGCTAACAATTTCCAGCCAGGCATTTATATTCAAAGACTAGAAACAAGGCACTAGGCTAGACTTGACAACATTTATATTTAATTTTCCAAGGCCTGTTTTTACTCGGGGCAACATTGTGCAGCTTTCTCAGAGTGAGAAGGTTTGACTCTGCTAAGTCTTTGGTAGAAGAATAACTAGAAATGTTGGTTTAAAAGAAATACAGCTGCAATAAAAATATGAATGTAACTACAAATGTTTTGTTATCTCTGCCAGTTTTAAAGCAAGTCACAGAACATGAAAGTGTTATTGTGATCTGAGAAATTTGAAATCAGCCCTAAATGGAACAGCAACTCCATATTTACATGAATAAAATTGTGAATGAATTCATTCTTGAAAATTCCATGACATCAATCTCAGGTCAAGCAACAGCCAGAGGCAAAACACCATTTTCAAGCACGGCAACTGAATTTTGGTTTTCCTTTGCAGAACAGAATATAAAAGATCTCAGATCAGATGATTTTGGTCGCTGTAAAACATGTTTTGCAAGGTTAAAAAGATCATATTTATGCAGAAAAGAGTCACAGGTCAATGAAATGGTGGCAGACTTTCTAAATGCTGCACAGAATAACCAATTACTGAACAGGAAATTAAACCTCACAAATTTCAACACAGCAACTCAAGTACTCATGTGTGGGAAAAAAACAATTCAAGCATCCCCCCAATACGACTGAAGCATCATGCAAGAAGCAGGGGAACAGGGCAACAGTAGGAGAGATGTGCACAATAGGTAATGGAATCATGAATTCAAAGCATAGATGGACTTTTAGCCCTCGTGTCTCTATTGGTTACGCAATAAAGAGCAATACAATTGGTTCTCACCCTCCACTCTCTTGCCATAATCCTGCAGATCTGTCCATTTCAAGTATGTCTACTTCCTTCTTGAACTGTGCCACTGTATCTGAATTTCACATTTCAACAGTTCACCACATCGAAAAGATTGCTAACTCCTTTATTTAATTATCTTAAATGTGTTTCTTCCAGATAGTGTAGTAATTCACCACACATGGAAATAACTCCTCTTTATCCTTTCAAGATTCCTCAATTTTGAAAAACTATTTTTCCCCCCCTTAATGTTTCACAGTCCAAAAGTAATCCCAGTTTTTGTAATGTCTCTCCTAATCAACATTTTACATCCTTAATATCATGCTGGTAAATCTCCTTTGCACCCTCCCCAAAGCCCTAACATCATTACTGACATAGAAGCATAAAGACAGAAAACAGGAGTGGGTCATGTGGCCCTTCAAGCCTACTCTGTCATTATGATCATGACTGGCCAAGCAATTCAATAGCCTATCCCTGCTTTTCTCCCATATCCTTTGATTCTTTTAGCTCCAAGTGCTACAACTAACTCCTTCCTGATATCATGCCATGTTTTGGCCTCAACTGCTTTCCGTGGTAGTACTGTCCACAGGTCACCAGTCTCTCAGTGAAGAAATTCCTCATCTCAGTGTTAAATTCTTTACACCTTATCCTTAAGACCATGGCCCCTGGTTCTGAATTACCCTGTAGACACGAACATCCTTTCTGCATGATTTAATTCGATATAACAATTGAAGCATTAAAAACGTTTGCAGATTATTTCCTGGCTGTTCTGCTCCATGTCCCCATAAAGCCAAAGATCCTAAAAGAATTTCAGAATCACAGAACGGTTACAGTGTGGCTGCAGTCATTCAATTCATCGTGCTCACATTGGTCCTAGGTAGAATAAATCTCCTGCCACTTTCATACATTCCTGCGCACCATTTACATCCATTATCCTCCTGCATGCCTCAACTGAAACTGCCTCCACCAAACCTTCAAACATTGCATTCCATACCCCAAGTAGATGCTGTGTGAAAAAGGCTTTCCTCACATCAATCTCACTTTGTTTGCACTCACTTTAAATCTATGCGCTCTTGTTCTTGTCCTTTTCACAAGCAGGAACAATTATTCCTTATCTGTATCCAGCCCACCTATGATTTTGAAAACCTCTACCAAATCTCCTCTCAACTGCCTTCCCTCCAAGGAGAACAGTCCCAACGTTTTAAATTTGTCCTCATAACTGACATTTTTCAATCCTGAAACTATTCTTGCAAATTGCTTCTGCACTCTCTCCAATGCATTCACATCTATCCTAAAATGTGGCGTTTACAATGGTGAACAATAAAAAAATTTTTTAATCGAGAAAGGTCTTATCAACTTGTGGTGCCAGCTTGGAAGATTTGCGGATCTTAGCTCCAGATTTTTCTGTTGTTGGGAATAGAAACAGGCCACTTAACAGGCCTGGAACCTGTTCCAAACCATCTAATGAGATCATGCTTGACTTCCAAATAGACTCTAAATGGCTGTACTTGGACCAAATCTTCATATGTTTGGTTAACAAAAATCTATTGCACATAGAATTTTTAAAATATATTAATGCACATAATGTGGGCATCACTGGCTAGGTCAGCATTTATCATCCATACCTAATTGCCAAGTAGATAGTTAACATTCAAACACATTGCTGTGAGTCTGTAGTCACATGTGGAAGTCAGTCACAGATGAAGGAAGGATGCAGAATTCAGAGAGTCAGATGGGTTTTTACATAAATCAACAGTGGTTACATGGTCGCCAGTAAACTAGCATTTTAATTTCAGGTTTTTACTGAACTCAAATTTTACCACCTGCCATGATGAGACTCAAAACCACATCCCTGGAATATTAACCTGGAGTTCTCAATTACTAGCTCAGCAACACTAACACTAGCCTACTGCCTCCTGTAAGTCAAGCGCTAACTGCCAGTTGATAAAGTGAGTTCTCAATGTCTGCTACATAGTGTGTAGCTATGTTTCTTAATTACATTCTTGAATGGTCTGGGATCTAATTTGTGGACTGTACATCCAAATCCTAGACTCGTCTACCAGCAGAAATAGTTTCCCCTCTATCAGCCTTGTTTCTCATAACTTTTATAACTCTGATATTACTTAATCATTCGAAGTCTAAACTGAAAACAAAACCCTAGTTTATGTAATCTCACTTTGCTATTAACTCTTTAGATATAGATATTATCCTGGTAAACCTACGCTTCATTCCTTCCAGGGAAAATATAAGCTTCCCAAGGTATGGTGTCCGTAACTTAGTCTCAGAACTTGTGGCTTCATGAACTAGAATTCTGTATAGCTGATGTTCCTGCAAATGCTCCAAAACTATTTAATTGTAACAAAGTTTGAATTTAGGTGTCCAGTGTTCCAAGGCACCATGACATACACTACTCAGACCTGCTCAGCTTTTCCAGTATCAGAGATAATGGGAACTGCAGATGCTGGAGAATTCCAAGATAATAAAATGCGAGGCTGGATGAACACCTGCTGTGTTCATCCAGCCTCGCATTTTATTATCTTGGAATTCTCCAGCTTTTCCAGTAACTTTGTTTTTGCACTCTAGCTTATTATGGCCCTGACGTCGTTTCTAATGCGAGATTCTAGATGTTGGGGTCAAAGTTTACAAATAAGGGTTGCTCATTTTAGACAGATATGGAGAATAATTTCAGAGGATTAAGTCTGTTTGAAACTGCATTCCTTAAAAAGGCAGAAGGTGCAGAATCTAAATTACTTTTTAAAGGGAGAGTAAGACAGACTTGCTTACTGAGCCAGTGTGTTAGATTGAAGAGGTTTCATCACCCTACTAGGTAACATTGTCAGTGCGCCTCTGGTCAAGCGTTGGTGTTCTGTCCTGCTAGTTATTTACACGCCTTAGGTTGCTGGGGTGCTTGGCATTAGCTCCGGTGCTGTTTTTCAGTGGTTCATATATCAGGTTCAGTTCAATGCATGTGTTGATGGAGTTCCGGTTGGAATGCCAGTTCTCCAGAAATTCCTGACATGGCTCTGTTTGTCTTGTGCAATTATGGATGTGGTGTCCCAGTCAAATTCTGGTCCTTATCTGTCCACGTGTATTGAGACCAGTGAGAATTGGTCACGTCTCTTGGTGACTAGTTGGAGTTCGTGTATCCGTGTTAGCTTTCTTCCAGTTTGGCCTATGTAATGTTTCTTACAGTTCTTGCATGGTATTTTTACATAATATTAACTTTACTGTTTGTAATGGGATCCCTTATGCTCATCAGTAGCTGTCACAAGGTGGTTGTTGGTTTGTGGGCTACCCTGACACCTAGGGGTCAGAGCAGTCCTGTGGTCATCTCCGGAATGTCTCTGATGTACAGTAATTTGACTGGTGTGTTTTGTCGTCATTATGGTCTATCGTGGGGGCCATGGCAGACTATGCTTTCTGGGTATCCACTGCTTTTTAAAAAAACTCCAATGAGGTGCTCCAGTTCTGCTTCGCACAATTCCAAGTTGCTGCAGAGTGCTGTGGCCTGTTTGAATAATGCCCTGATGCAGCTCCGTTTATGGGTGTTGGGGTGGTTGCTGGAAATAATCTGGTCCATATGCGTGGTCTTTCTGTATATACTAGGCCGGAGTTTCCTGTGGTTCTTACACTCTACCATTACGTCTAGGAAGGGTAGTTGGCTATTGTCCTCTTCTTTTGTGAATTTTATTCCAGTGAGGATGTTGTTTGTGTGTTGATGGGTTTCTTCTAGTCTTGAGCATTTGATAGTATCGAAGGTGTCATCAACATAGCAGAACCAAAATTTGGGTTGTATAGTGGAGAGCACTGTTCGTTCTACCACTGGTCATCACCACTTCTGCAATCAGTCCTGATATTGGGGATCCCATTGGTGTTCTGTTGATTTGTTTGAATATATGGTTGTTGAAAGTGAAGTGGGTTGTGAGGCACAGATCCAGCAGTTTTAGGGTGCCTACCTCGATACTGCTGGTGTCGTGGGGCACCTGCCTTCCTGATTTGTCCAGTTGGGTGACAATTGTCTCTTTTTGGCTAAGTCAATATTTATGGTTGCAAATAGTGCTGTTACGTCGAAGGATATCATTGTCTCGTCCTCTTCTATTCTGGTGTCCTTGATGACCACAGGACTATTCCAACCCCTAGGTATCGGGGTAGCGCACAAACCAACAACCACCCTGTGATAGCTGCTGACAAACATAAAAGGATTCCATACCTAAAAACAATAAAACTAATGAAATGTGCAAAATACCGTGCAAGGGCTGAGAGAAATATTACATAGGCCAAACTGGAAGAAAACTGACAATAAGGATACACGAACACCAACCAGCCACCAAGAGACAGACCAGTTGTCACTGGTCTCAATACACATGGACAGCGAAGGTCACTAATTTGACTGGGACACCACACCCATAATAGCACAAGGCAAACAGTGACATGCCAGGGAATTCCCGGACGCCTAACATTCCAACTGGAACTCCAAACACATTGAGCTGGACCTGATATACATACCACTGAAAAACAGAACCGGAAGTGATGCCAACCATCCCAGGCAAACAGAGGCATAAATAACAAGCAGGACAGAATATCAACGTTTCACCAGAGATGCATGGACGACGTTACAGAGCAGGGTGACGAAACGTCTGCAATCAAAAGCACCGGCTCAGCAAGCAAGTCTACAACCTCATCGACAACCCGAACCACAAATCTTCTCAAAAACTTTAGGCTTTTGATTCCCTAGTGGCTGAAAGACCATCAGGGGTCTGCAGCAACGTACAACATAAATTCATATCAGCCACAATCTTACTGAATGACGGAACAGGCTTGAGGGGGCTAATCTTGATCCATGTTCATGTGTACTTGCTTAAATGTAGACTTTTCACATCTGCATGTCATTTTATTATTGTTTAAAGATCAAGCTAAGAAGAAAAATTATAGTGCCAGAAACATGTACAAATATCATGTTCTAGACATTTCTATGCAGATAACAGTTGGGTGTCCAAATGCTGGCATCTCTGAAGCGTTGCTATGGAAATGCTGGCATACATTGGAAAGGTATCGTTTGCTGAATTAACCTTTCGAATACTGGAAGATTTTTGTAGCATTTAAAAATGGGTAAACATTCATCTTGCATACTTTGGCAGCTGGGAACATAATTTTAGCTCTCTCGTTATTACGTCACCTAATCAAGGAAAATGAACTTCTCTGTTATTTCAGCTTTTTAATGAAGGTATCCAAAAATATCACTGCTCAGAAAACACCCAAAATACAATTTTGCAAAATACAATTTGTTCTCACTATAAAAATAGCTGCAGCGGACGCTTCATTGTTCAGAGAAGCAATGCCAAGACACCAGTTGCTGAGATGCCCAAAACTTACAGATGAAATATCAAGATTAAATAAATACTTTCTAAATAAAGCCATACAAAAGGGCTTACCCTCAAGAATTTGTCCAAAAAGAGAGCACGCTCACGAGTCATTTAAAAAAAAGTATTATGTCGTGGCCCGGCTTTCAAATCAGAGTTGCCACCTTCGCTCCATTTCCAAAGCCAATGAAAAAATGTTCTCATCAAGCCTCAAAGCCTGGTCACTGATGGCTGAGATGCTGGGAGCTGAAACTGGATGATGAGTCACATTTCAATGTCTAACCTGAAACATGGCAGAAACAACACTCACCAATGCCAGTCAACGTATGATAAATTGTGCTTTAAACTTCTGAATGTTCAGAGAATCTACTCACATGGACATATTTTCAAACAAATTCCCAGAAATAAGGCCGTCTGTAGAATCGTACCCTACAGTATCCTTTAGCGCTGAAAGACCGATAGCTGACAGAGGCCACTAGTCTGAAAGCAAAATAGAAACAAAGCATCTACTAAGCTGTATCTTCACAGACGCACATAATGACTTTCATGAAGTTAGATGATGTTGACACTGGTCACAAACCAGACACCTATGCAACAGCATAATATTAACTTGAGCCATCTGGGCCAAGTTCAAAACCAAGATACTTAATTCTACTGTTAGTTAGCACCAGTTTCTACTAAATAATCATAGAATAAAATGAACGCATGGCAGACTTGCTGAGGAAACGGAACATGTGCTGAAACTCGACAATACTGCTGATCCTTCATCTTAGGCCTCTCAGTAAAATGCAAATTTGCTTACTTCCAACATTGTCTGTAGACTACAAACCTTGTTAAACAACTAAACAGGGTGACCTAGGTCAGTGCACTTGGATCATGACCATGATTGCCATTTGCTGTTTTCATGCAAAAAAGATGGAAATGCAAAATTTCTATAAGGTTTTTAAAAAATTCTGGAAATTCCATGGTTGAAAATTAAACGAGTTACTTAACAGATATAAACTAATACCCTAATTATAAATGATGGAATTCAAGTATTATAAAACATTTGTTAAAAAATTCTGAAAAATATTAAAATGGAACTGATTTCTTCAGAGGCTGTTATACAGCAGTTCTAATCACTGCATATAATTGCCTCACGACCTAAACTTGAACCGTGACTCCAAAATACGCGAGCCAGGCAACATCTGTGGTACAACTTTTAATTCATCAGTTTCAATCTATTGCCTCCATTCTCCTATTGGCACCTGATTCAGGATATGGAGAGCTGGTAATCAAATCATGCAAGAATAATTTAGTATTTGACTGAAGCTAACTAGGAAAACTCAAAAAAGGGTACCTTTGTAAATTAAAATTAATTTCAGGCTTGAAGAAAGATCATTTAGCAAAATACAACAATGCAGAACAATCCAGGAAATTAGGCACTCCATCATATCTACACATGGAACATATTTCATACCTATAAATTTAATATCAGAGGCATTCAAAATCCTTTTTTAAATTACATTTATTTTTGGGGGATGTGGGCATCACTGGCTGGAAAACCTTTATTGCAAGTCCCTAGTTGCCCTTGTGGAGGTGGTGAGCTGCGTTCTTGAACCACTGCAGTCCACCTGCTGTGAATTGACCCATAATGACAGTAGGGAGGGAATACCTGGACAATGACCTACTGATAGTGAAGGAATGGTAATATATTTCCAAGCCAGGATAGTAAGGGAGTTGGAAGGGAGCTTGAAGGTGATCGTGTTCCCACGTAGCCTCGGCCCTTGTCCTTCTAGATGGAAGTGGTCGTGGGTTTGGAAGGTGCTGTCTAAGGATCTTTGGCGAATTTTCTACAATCCACCTTTTAGACCATACACGCTGCTGCTACTGAGTGTTGATGGTGGTGGGAATGAATGCTTGTGAATTGACTGGCATCACGTGATGATCAAGAGTACACTGATGAAGTTGTAAATTGGTTGTGTTGGATTTGTATCAGTGATAATGGGAACTGCAGATGCTGGAGAATCCAAGACAACAAAGTGTGGAGCTGGATGAACACAGCAGGCCAAGCAGCATCTCAGGAGCACAAAAGCTGATGTTTTGGGCCTAGACCCGAGATCCCCTCTCTGATGAAGGGTCCAGCCCGAAACGTCAGCTTTTGTGCTGAGATGCTGCTTGGCCTGCTGTGTTCATCCAGCTCCACACTTTGTTATCTCGTATTGGATTTGTTCTGCTTTTTACATACAAGACAGACCTGGCCAATTTTCCACATTGTCAGGCAATGCCAGTGTTGTAACCGTACTGGAAGAGCTTGGCTAGGGAAGCAACAAGTCCTGGAACACAAGTTTTCAGTCTTATTTCCAGAATGTTGTCAGGGCCCATAGCTTGTGCAGTATCCAGTGCCTCCAACCATTTCTTGATATCATGTGGAGTGAATCAAATTGGTTGAAGACTCGTATCTGTAACGCTGGGGATCACTGAAGGAGGCCGAGATGGATCATCCACTCATCACTTCTGGCTGAAGACTGCTGTGAAATCTTCTGCCTTATCTTCTGCACTGATGTACTGAGCTCTTCCATCATTGAAGATGGGGATATTTGTGGAATTTCTTCCTCCAGTGAGTTGCTCAGTTGACCACCACCATTCATGACTGAATGTGCAACGCAGTGGAGCTTAGATCAATTCTGATAGTTGTGGGTTTGTTTAGCCCTGTCTATCATTTGCTCACTTATGCTCTTTGGCACGCAAGCAGTCCTGTTTGGTAGTTTCACCAGGCTAACACCTCGTTTTCAGGTTTGCCTGCTGCTGCTCATGGCATGCCCTCCTGCACTCTACAATGAACTAAGTTTGATCCCCTGGCTTGATGGCAATGATTGAGTGGTGTTTATGCCCATGCCTTGAGGCTGCAGATTGTGCAGTACAATTCTGCTCCCGTTGATGGCCCATAGCATCTCATGAATGCCCAGTTTTGAGTTGCTAGATCTGTTTGAAGTTTGTCCTATTTAGCATGGTGTTAGTATCACACAACATGATGGAGGTTATTCTCAATGTGAAGTCTCCAAAAGGACTATGCAGCGATCACTGTTACCGATACTTGGTCAGCCAGCAGATTGGTAAGGATGAAGTCAACACTGCTTTTCCAGATAGTTTGTTCCTACACCACTGCTGCAGACCCAGTCTAGCAGCTATATCCTTTATGCACGATCAGTAGCATGATCATGCTGCCAAGGCAGTCTTGGTGGTGGAAATTTATATCCCCACCCAGAGTATACGTTGTGCTGTTACCATTCTCAGTACTTACTCCAAGGGTTATTCAACATGGAGGAATACCAATTCATCAGCTGAGGGAGGATGGTACACGGTCATCAGTAGGAGATTTCCCTACCCATGTTTAACCTGAAGCCAAAAGATTTCATGGGGTCCAGAGTTAATGTTGAGGACTCCCGGGGGCAACTTCCTTCCAACTGCATATCACGGTGCTGCCAGTGGGCTTGACATATCCAGGGATGGTGAAAGTGGTATCTGGGACATTGTATGCTATGATTCCATGACTATGACAAGTTAAGTAGGATGTTGCTTCACCAGTCCGTGAGACAGTTCTCCCAATTTTGGCACTAGCATTAGTAAGGACGACTCTGCAGGGCCACTAGGGCTATTTCTGTCATCGTCTCTTCTGGTGCTTAGATCAATGCCAGATGATCCATCCAGCTCAATTTCATTGAGACTTTGTAGGGATTGGTACAACTCAGTGGCTTGCTAGGTCATTGTAGATAGTAGCCGAGAGTCAACCACATTGCTGCGGTCTGAAGTCACATGCAGGCCAGTGCAAATGAGGATGGCAGATGACATTAGTGAACCAGATGGGTTCTGCCAACAATCCACATGGTCATCAGATTAACTCCAGATTTTCCTTCTATTATTGAATTCAAATTCCACCATCTGCCAAGTCCGACTATTGGCTGAATTTCTGAATTAGTAGTCCAGCAATAAATACCACTCAGCCATCATCTACTTACACTCACCTATATTCTTCCATTCTTTTGGAATTAGAATTTAAGCGGTTTAATTATATGTACAAAACACTGTACAGCACAATATACTTCAGGCCAATTTAGAAAACTGGAAAACCAAAACTTTCAAATAAAAGATAAACTGTGTACAGAATATGGCCTACATTATCCTGCACCCCACAAAGCAACAGAACTGTTCATTTTTTTTCATTCATGGCACATAGATATTGCTGGCCAGACAGCATTTATTGCTCATCCCTAGTTGTCCTTGAGAAGGTGATGGTGAGCATTTGGGAAGGAATTCCAGGATTTTAACCCAATGACAGAGAAAGAATGGCAATATATTTCTAAGTCAGGTTGATAAATGGTTTGGAGGAGAATTTCAAGGTGGTGGTGTTCCCATGTATCAGCTGCCTTTGTTTTTCAAGACAGAAGTAGCCACATAGTTTGGAAGGTGTAGTCCAAGGATCTTTGGTGAATTTCTGCAAGCATCCTGTAGATAGTATACACTGTTGCTACTGAGCATCAGAGGTGGATAGAATAGTTGTTTGTGGACGTGGCACCAATCGAGCTGCCTGCTTTGTCCTGGATGCTATCAAGCTTCCTGAGTATTGTTGAAGTTGTACCCATCCAGGTAACTGGAAAGAATTCCTTCACTCCTGACTGGTGCCTTATAGAGATGACGGACAGGCTTTGGGAGTCAGGTAGTAAGTCACCTGCTGCAGCATTCCTAGCTTTTGCAACTGCGTTTATGTGGCAAATCCAACTGAGTTTCTGGTCAATGGAAGCCCCACAAATGTTGACAGTGGAGAATTCAGTGATAGTAATACCCTTGAATATCAAGGCCAGTGGTTAGAATGCCTCTTACTAGAGATAGCCATTATCTGCTTTTGTGTGGCACAATGTTGCTTGCCACTTATTAGCCCAAGCTTGGACACTGTACAGTTTTTTTTTGCATTTGCTCATGGACTGACTGCTTCAGTAACTGAAGAGTCGCAAATGGTGCTGAACATTGGTAAATGTCTTCACTTCTGATGTTATGCTGGATGGAAGATTAAAAATGTTACAGCTGCACTTCAGAATATTTTAGAATAGAATGCAAATCTTACACAGGAACTCCTAGAACCTTGGAACTGAGTTCTTGAAGACAAATGCAAGTGGTTCACCAGAATTCCAGAACTCAGTCCCACCTACAGCAGAGATGTGTAATAACACCTGTGAACAGCTTAAATTTAAAAACTATTATTGTGAATGGACTGATCTAATGGCAGGGCAGAATAGGTAGCTAGCTAGCAGTAATCCAGAGTCAAAGGAATAGAGATTAGTCAAAACCATGTTGGCTAACAAAGATTTAAGTATTACCTTCAAAAGGAAATTGATAACTACTTCAAGGAGCAAAAATTATAAGGATGTGGGAAAACAGTTAGGGTTGACAGCTAATTGATCTCTAGAACAGCTGGTCTGGATAGATGGATTTTCTGATTAACATGAGAAATTTTGGGAGTAGGCCATTTAGCACTTCCAGTCTGTTCCATCACCCAATTAGCTCTCAGCTAATCTTACACTTCAGCTACTCACACTGATGCTGTAACTTTGTATTTTTTTGTGTATTAAGGGAACCAAGAGGTAATTCTCTTTTGTGAGCATATACATTTCCCGTTACTTGCAGTACAGAATTTTAAAAATTCACAACTCTAGAACATTAGCTGAATTTTTGAATTAATAGTCCAGCAATAATACCACTAGGCCACCTTGATGCTTTTCGACAGGGCATCTATAAAAATTTGCAAGTATGTTTACGGACATGCCAAATTTCCTTCGCCTTATATTCTTGAGTACATTTGTAACTCGGGTTGTGGGTACTATGGTTGGTTTGCTTGTCAAGCTGGTTCGTTAGTTTGCAGATATTTCATTAGTCTGCTGGATATCATCATCAGTGCAGCCTCCATGCGTACAAAGAGGACCACCAGTTCGATTGGGGCAACGTCAGGATCCTAAGACAAGCTAAACAGAGACAAGCACAGGAATTCCTAGAGGCTTGGTTCTCCAAGCCGGCCATCAATAAACACAGAATTAGACCCTATATACACAGCACTACGAAGAAATCTCAGAAATGAGGTAACCAACTCCAATGGATCCCAGAGTTTAAAGTGCAAACGGCAAAGTACAACAACGCTTCAACTGAAGCTGCACTGAAGATTTTACCCAGCAGGCTAATGAAACGTCTACAAACAAATGAACCTGCTTGGTGCGTGAGCAGACCAACCATGGTTTCCTTAGCCTTGTTACAAACTAGAAGTGTTGCAGTCCTTCTCTGACCATAGCATCAACAAAGGTTGACCAGGACAGATTGTTGCTCGTCACTACCAGGAATTTGATACTCTCAGCTCACCTCAGAACCAGTGATATAGACAGTGATGCACCAGCCACTCCATTTCCTGAAATCAGTGACAAACTCCTTTACTTTACTTATGTTGGTGGAGAGATTTGTTGTCTTTACACCATGGTGTTAAGCACTCAATCTCCTTCCTGTACTCTGACTTATCGTTGTTTGAGATCTGACCTACATGGTGGTGTCATTAAAAAAGTTGTAAATGGAGTTGATGTGGAATTTGGCCACACAAACTTGTATATGACAAGTATAGCAGGGGACTGAATATGCAGCCTTGTAGACATCAGTATTGAGGGATATTGTGGAAGCAATGTTGCTTATCCTTAGTGACTGCAGTCTGTTGGTCAGGAAGTCGAAAATGCATTTAAACGTGGGGAACAGAGACCTAGGTCCTACAGTTTGCAGGTGAGCTTATTTGGAACAATGGTGTTGAATGGTGCTGCAGAGCTGCAGTCAATAAGTAGGAACCCGACATAGGTATCCTTGTTGTCAGATGTTCCAGGGATGAGTGTAGGGCCAGGTAGATGGCATCTGTTGTGGCCTTGTTGCATTAGCTGGCGAACTGCAAGGGATCAAGGCAATCTGGGAGGCTGCAACTGATGTGAACCATGACCAACCTCTCGACGTACATCATAATTATGGATGTGAGAGCAACCAGGCAGTACTCAATGGGGCAAGCTACATGATTTTTCTTTGGCACTGGGATGATGGCAGCCCTCTTGAAGCAGGTGGGGACTTCAGAATGTACTAAGGAGAGACACGTCAGCTGATCAGCATAGGATACAAGTGCTCAGCCGGGGGCTCCATTCACGCCATTCACTTTCTGGGGGTTCACGCTTAAGGAGGCTGACATATCATCTGCAGCGGTCACAGAGGGTGAAAAGAACAGGTGGTATCATGTCACGGCCCTTTTTTTCAAAGCTAGAATGCATTGAGCTCAATTGGGCAAGGATGTAATGACACCCACAATTCTATTCGACTTCGCTTTGTGCCCATTCTGTTGTGTAAGCCTTGCCAGAATGCACTCTTTGCTTCAATATGGAGTAGGATACAGACAGCAGTCAGGATACCGGAGGTGAAATCGTGTGATACGTAGTATAGATGGCATTTCACTGTCAAATATTTTAGGCCCAGGGAGCAGCAATGTGCCAGGGTCACCATGTTGGAGCACCAGGTGGTGTTGATTAGGAGGCAGGCCCCACCTCCCCTTGTCTTATCCAAGGATACCAAGTGGTATATTTGTTAAACTGAGAAGCCCTCAGGTTATAAGGTAAAGTCAGGCATAGTAGGGGTGACACGTCTTTGAAACAGCACACACGGCAGTCCCTCAATTCTCTAAGGGAAATGAATCTAGGTTTGAGTTCATGTTTTTTGTCCTCAATGGATCGGGGCATGCAGTGGGACTTGAAACCTCAGAGTTCCAGTCTCACCTCAAGACCAGTAGATCTACCACATTTCCCAGGTGGCTGCTCCTAGTCGATCCTAGACAGTGAAGGAAGTCTGCTCCTTCTAGAGGTAAGCACTGAGCATCTAGAACACTTTCCTAGAAATATGCCTGCACTATAGGAACTGGACCCCAATTTGAATTTGCTTGTGGTTGCACCAGCTGTCCAGTGCTGGAACTTTAGGACATAACATTTGTGCTAGCATATGGGTCAGTGCCTTAGGTATTCACGTCATAGTGGCATTTTGGGTGCTAATGACTGCATTATCATCCCACTGATACCACAGCCTCATGCTGGTCTGAAAATTAATTCCAAACAAACCACATTTTGATTCACAATTTCGACATACAGCTGCACAAATCCATCTTAAAATTCTTGGCAGGTTTGGTAGCGCTCACTCTATTCTCTGAACTGAGATGATCAGTACAAGTATACCAGCATACAACAGACTCTTTAATCATGCCTCCTACCCAACCAGCAAACCTGCTCTGCAGTTAATTCCTCTAATTATACACAGGTAGGATTTAATGCAAAAAGATTCATAATCAGGTAGACTATAGCTCAGACGTGATCTCGACCAGCATTTGTGTGAATTAGAATTACGAAGATTCTATTCTACCTGTGGTTTAAACCAGCAATAACCTCAGTATTTTTAAAAAAATCACAAGTAATAAAATGAAGGGCCTGAAGGGTCTAGGCCCGAAGCATCAGCTTTTGCGTTGCTAAGGTGCTGCTTGGCCTGCTGTGTTCATCCAGCTTCACAGTTTGTTATCTTGGATTCTCCAGCATCTGCAGTTCCCATTATCTCCGAAAACAAATCACATTTGTCTTTGAATGTCAAACACATGATTTTTGTTTTATTGACGCGTGGGACATGGGAATTGCTACCTGGCCAGCAATTATTGCCGGTCCCTAGCTGCCCTTGAAAACATGTAATGTGCTGCCTTCTTGAACCTCAGTAGCGCTGTAGGTAGACCCACAAAGTCCTTCAGGAGAGGCTTCCAGGGTTCTGAGCCAGCAACAGGAAAGGAACAGTGATACATTTCCAAATCTGAATGGTAAGTGACTTGGAGGGCAACTTGTACGTGGTGGGGTTCCCACATATCCACTGCCTTTATTCGAGATGGAAGTGGCTGTGGGTTTGGAAGGTGCTGTCTAAGGAGTCTTGGTGAATTACTGCTTTTTGTTGATGGCACATACTACTGCTACTGAGCGTCAGTGGTGGATGGAGTGAGCATTTGTGGATGTGCTGCCAAGTAAGTGGGTTGCTTTGTCCCAAACATTGTCAGGTTTCTCGAGGGTTGTTGAAGGTGCAACCATCCAGTCACAACGGGAGTCATGAATGGTGCTGAACATTATGTATTCAAACTCCCCACTTCTGACCTTAAAATGGGAGGGGAAGGTGATTGGTGAAGTAAGTGAAGACCTAAGTTGGACAAAGGAGTTCTTGCAGAGTTGTCCTAGAGCTGAGATGATGGACATCCAATAACCAACAATCATCCTCCTATGAGCCAGGTATGACTCCAACTAGCGGAGAGTTTGCACTGATTGCCACTGATTCCAGATTTGCTACGCGTAAGCCAGAACAGGCGAGGACGGCAGATTTCCCTCCATGAAGAACATTGTAATTCAGTAGTTTGGGAATTGCAACTATCCAAATCATGCATGATCTAAGAAGGCACAGTTGCTATAATGCTCTCATATTGTCCAAATTTGGCAAAAGTTTGAAATGTGTTACTTTCCCCACCCCTCAAGACACCAACTATTCAATTGAGGTACAAGTTAAATAATTACCTTGCTTTTTTTGTTGTGCCACAGGTGCCATAAGCATAATTACATCTTGCGAAATCTTTCCAGTCGGTTCTATTTCATACATTTCTGCTGCTGCCACCAACCTCAAAACCCACAAATGTTCCCTCACTTTCATCATACACCACTCAGTCCACAAACTTCACTTTGAACCTCTTACTGACTTTTATACAAATTCTCCACCTCATTCGCATGCATGAGTCTCCTGCAATGTACTAATGAAGCTCAATATATACTTGAGGAACAGCACCTCACCTTCCAACTTGGCACTTTATAACCTTCTGGACTCAACACAAAGATCAGTAGCCTTTGTCTAAAATGGCTGCCTTTTTTTATTTTTGCTTCTGCACTTTGGGTTCATTTTTGTCTCCTGTCAGTGGCAGCTGCTCATGATCATGATTCACACCTCCTCTAGACACGTTTAACTTCTACACTTATTCCACCACCATTTGCTTTTACCTCCCATCAACCCATTTATTATTTAATCTATTGTCTTCCATTCCATCACAGGCTTCCTTTTTGTCCTTCCCCACTCCCAGCCCTGTCTTGGTACTTGTTTAAGATCTTACATTTTTAAATTTTCTACTTCTGATTAAAAGTTAATGAACATGTAAACTGTTTCTCTCCACAAATGCTGAGTGTTTCTAGCATGCAGATTTGGCTTCAGATTTTCAGTATGTTTTGCCCTTTTCAACAAGTGGTTTGCTTTTCATGTACTATGCTCTGACATGCCTCCTGCGTGCATTTTTGATGAAAAGTTAAAAAATCTAACACCAGATCCCAGTTGTTTCATATAATCGTATAGCCTACAGCATCTGCTTAAAACATTTTTACAATTTGGCCACATTATTTTGTAACTGACCTGTCTGAAAACAAAAATTATTCGTCCCCCAACCTGCTTCAAATTCACAAATCTGTGAACTCAAGACAGGTTATATGATGTCAGATGAAAATAAAGATCATACATCACTCTTAAGCACAAGTCAATCTTGTTTTGTAAATGACGTTTAAGTCCGAAAAACAACTTGAAGAAGCAATTGCTCTTCAGTGTTCTTAGTAAAGAAATCCAGAAAAAATTTGGCAATGGCTCTAAGTCTCATACCTTGAAGATAAAGGCAAAGAAATGCAATTCCAAATTCAACTCAAAATAACAATCACAATGATAAACCTGTAGCGAGTCTCAAATAATGCTGTTTGCCTTCTCAGCATACTACCATGGAATGAGAAAATGGCCAGCAACTGTAAATGTGAAGTTGGCAGCCTTTTTATTTAAGAAGGGGTTTGCACTGTGATTTCCACCTCATCTTGATATCACAAAGTATCTTAGATTAACACTGTTTCTTTATTCATAAGGAGTCATCTTGAAATTGTGATTCTGCAGTTCTAAGATGTCTGCCTCTAAAAATGCAAGTGCCAAGAATAAAAACAGAAATTAAAAGGAGAACACACATTCAAAACAAGAAAATACTTCAAAAGATGTACATTTTAATTAAATGTAAAAAATTATGAAAACACGATACATCTACCAACACCTGAAAAATGCAATATCTCAACGCTCCAGTTTTGAATAAAGCACTGCTCAAAAAATTAACCTGTCCCTCCCAGATTGTAAAACATGTCATATATTTTGTTATTTTCAAGCTTTTACTTAAGGGAACACGTTGCTCAAGAAACTAAGAAGTAGCATTAAAATGAAATTTAAGAATCAGCAAAATTATAGTGTGGAAGAGTAGGACAATTTAAAAACTGCAATTAATTTTTTAAGGATAAAATGAGATAAATCTTAACACTACCATGTTTTGCACCATGCTAGTGCATGCCTACATTCTACACTCCAGTTTTCCAGATTGCCCAACTACCAATTTTTCACTGAGTGCCAATGAGGAGGAAAATGTTGAATTTCAATTTCAAGTGCAGAGGTTGTGAATACAAAAGCCTTAAATTATAGCATTTTTATAAAAGTTCACTTTGTTACAAAACAAGATTCAAATCTCACATTAGAGTGGAGGATACACTACATCAAATCCACAGGTTAAGAGACCATGATATCCAGGGACAACACGTGGAAGCTAATCTCACGTCAATAAAGTCAGGAGTATCTGCAAGTGTTCCACAAGTCCTCGGGGAATTCAAAACAATCAGTGCACCTACCTGGTCTTTAGGATCGTGAACGTCCTCACTTTTGCGGGGGGTGGGGGGGCAGAGGCAAAGAAGGAAAAAGAAGATCAAAACTAGAAACTCTTCAGAAATCCATATTTACAAAATGATACATCAAGTTTGGTCACTGTAGTAATTTCTCTCTTCAAGGACTAACTATTCAGAAAACATACATCTCCCTGCTTAAACAACCTCACAACAAAGTCCTGACAGAAGTTGCGAAATAAACATGCACCAGGGCAAAAGGACCACATCCTAGTGAGACCATTTTTATAAAATTTGAGTGACAGTGAGAATGTCAGTAACACAGATTAGTCTTCCTTTTTCAAAATTACAGCAATTATGAAAATAAGCAGTACAGCAATAGCCACATTTTTTACATATTTTAACAAACTTAAAGGCCTGAACTTCCGTTTCGATAGCACTTTTCACAACTCATCTCAAAGTTTTAACTGTCAGGCAATTAAGTAATTGTGAAATAGTCAGTGTTGTAAGGCAGGGAAACACAGCCACCAAACTGCATACTAAAAGACCTTACAAATACTAAAGGAATGTTCCTAACCAATTGTGTGTATGAAGGATGAGGGACAAACCAATACCAGCCAGAGTACCAGATGAATTCCCCAGTTCTTCCAATGGCGCCAAGGGGGTTTTATGTCCATCCAAGAGGGGTGACATCACTGATAGTACAGGGTGTTCTGAGTAATGCAATGGCTTGCCGCCTGGATGCTGTGCTCATGTACCAAGAGTGGAGCTTGTGTTGTATAAGACAGTTAGGATGTGAAAGGGTTGATGTAACTGAGGGTCACCATATCTCAGGCAATATACAAGGTTGAGAAGGTGGGACCTCAGCCTGCACAGAAGTTGAACCCACACTGTTGACATCACTCTCGTCACAAACAGCCTTCCAGCCAACTGACGTAACCAACTCTCTGTAGTAACATAAACACTAGATGCCGTACAAATGTACCAGGTAATTATATTTTTAAAGAAATCAACTGGCTGCAAAGCACTCTAGGTCATCCACAGGACGTAAAAGAAAGAATATGGATTTTATATACTACCTTTCAGACTTGAGGATGTTCTAAAAACCCCCTAACAATAAAGTCCTTTCAAAGCATAACAGCTAGTGAAACCTTGTGCTACATAAATACAAGGGTCGTTTTTTAAGTATCTAGCAATAACTAAGTTCTACTACTGAATGGATTTCAGTTTCACTGGATGTGCAACTGCCCATTAAAGGGGCTCATCGAGGGCCGAAGGGCCTGTTCCGCACTGTATTGTTCTAAAGATTTTGCCTGGAATTCAAGGAAGTTTGAGCCCCTTAGCTGCACTTCATGGTAGTGGTTCAGGGGCAATCTGTTTAACAAAAAAAAGCACACAGCCAGATGCTCCCCTGGCTTTGTCAACCAGAGGATGCAGTGTCCTCAAGCTTGGAGATGGGAAGGAAAAGAAATTTACCACTTACTCTGTTCTCAAATGGTTCACATCAGGATATTGTGCCCCAGACGGCAATATTTGTCTGACACTTAACTGAAACCAGGTTTCAGTTGTGAAGCAAGACAGTATAGTGATTGAGCTCCACGAACTATCAGAAAAAGAAGTCTTGTATTTACTGTGCATGGTCATATTCCAGAAATCATGCTTTACAGAACTGAAATACAGAGCATGCTTTTTTAATGTTAACTGCAAAACAAATTCAGGTTATCTGGCTTCTACGGACTAAATGATGTTGTGTTATTGGATTAATTTTCTTAGCACATAAAACTTAATTGGTTAAACATGCACAAACGGGTATATGTTAGTCACCATTTCGTGGCAGTTTCTTCAGACCTGGAGCGGGAAATTTGCAAGCGTCTGTAATGTGCAAGCTTCCTTCAAAAATAATGCCGTCCAACCGAACACAGGATTTACAGCAATTAAAATTCTGCAGCCTTAAAAGCTGAAGCCACCCTAAATAGAGTGCTAGTTTAGGAGCAAAATGATGCATTGTACAGCACACAAACTGGTACTACATTGAAGGCTACATGATATTTGCTAGTTACTGTATTGCAATGATGAGTTTGTGGAGATGGTGATAATCAATTTTCAATTTTCTTGTGCTGGCAGAATGTGTCATATTTCTATCACAAATCATACACAAAGGCATTAACATTGAATGATTAATACTTTTTAATCATGCAAGATTACTGACTAATAATTAATTCACGGAACTGAAGATACTCATCAGTGAATTCAAAGTAGTTATCTACCACAGTTCCGGTCACCAAATGACTCAATTTACTTGCCCATCAGTAAACCCGTAAATTACAATGTTTTTTTGACACTTCTCATAAAGTCACAAAGTTTACGTGGCCCTGTTCAATTTCGATTATGCCACCCCAAATTCCCACTGTAATTAATAAATGTTGCTAAATATTACCGTGCTAAAATTTATAAATCACAAATAAACCTTAAAAACTGTACTTCAAAATTGCTATTAAGGATTAAATCTTAGTTACCCACGCATACCCCACTGAATAATCAAAGATAGGTCCAAGTGCTGATTTAAATCAAAACAACAGCATTTTTCCCAATATTTATCAAAGATGGGAGAAACAAATCATTCCAACATTAATGTTATCAATTGTATCATATTTACTTTCAATTAATGGTATTTATTCCACTCCAAAATAAATGCTATTTTATTCAGAAGGTAGTCTTACTATAGTGGACATGGTAAAATTTTTCACAATCCAAGGAAAATCTAAAATGTTATTTCCTGTTCCTCATCCATACTTCAAATCTAATCAATAAATCAAGTCACTTCTGATTTATGTTATCCATTTTGTACACCAATCTGTGGAACTTCATCCTCTGCAGCTTGTTAAAATACAGAGATATACTGCGAAGGGTGCATTCAAACTTGCACTAATCATTTGCAGGTATTCAATAATACAACACAAAAACTCATTTAAAATAAAAAGATAAGGGATGTGGCTTTAAAAGAGGTCATCAGCATAAAGTACTGAAAGTAACAGAGACAAATATTTCTACACAATAGCCAGAAAAACTACTGCTACTAAATCCAGATTTAAAACCCAAGCATACTGGAAATCCATAGAAAGCAGCACACTGCCAAGACTTGGTTTCCTAGAATCAAAAGTAGCTTCCAGGGAGATTATAAGTTATCCAGAGTTTAAAGCCCACAAATTGGAAATTGCTTTTAAAACATTTGAAGAGTGTTAGGAAACATATAGACTTACATATTACAGCAGACTGTCAGTGACATGACCTATTTCATCACTATCTCCCTCTTATCCCACCAAGTGAGTCACATCACATTTTCCTGCATTTAATATCTTTTGCCAAATATTTGCTCATTTTACCATTTTCTGAAGTCTCTTGTTTTCTTATGAATATAAGAAATAGGGGTAGCACCTGCTTTGCCCTTCAATATCGTCACAGTAGAACATGTGCATCAGCTCCAATTTCTCACTAAATCACCAATCCCTTGATTCTGGCACACGAAAGATCTGCATAAATCAGCCTTGCACAAGTTAAATGATAGAGAACCCATTATGCTCTAGGGTGCGAAATTCTAAAAATTTGATGGAAGAAATTATTTTTCACCTCAGTATTAAATGGGATAAGATCACTTATCCAAAAAATGTGGGATATTCCATAGAAGAGGAAACAATCTTTTAGTGCCTATCCCTCAAATCTTGTATAATTCAATGCAACCACATTACATACTCTTGAACTTCAGAAAATACAGGCCTAATTTGCTCAGCATCTCAAAGGACAGTCCTCGTAGCCCAGGAACCAACTGGTGAAGCTTCACATCACCTTCAATGCATACGTTTCCCTATTTCGTGAATCCCACATTTCAGAGTTTCAGGTCATCTGCTCAAGACCAAGTCATTTCCGTAGAAAGAGAAATATGCCTGACACCAATTTTGGATACATCCATTTTTTTCTCATGCTTGAAAACTCACTGGTAAGTCAGTTGTGATTTAGCTAATGCATTTTTCTCTGCATCATAAGGCTTTAAGTTCAAATCCCACAGTAGGGCAAGCATAAAAATTAAGGCTTTAACTCCAGTGCAGTAATGACGTGGTGCTGCATTAAGCACCTGAAAGTCATTAGCATAAGACATTACCCAAAGCTGTCTGCCTCTGCAAATGGATGTATAAGATCTCACGGCAATATTCAGGAAAAGATCAATTAAATTATCTCAAGTGTCCTGATCAATATTGACTCGTCAACTGATATCACAAAAAAATTTATCTAGTTACTACCATACTGCTGTTGGTGGAGCTTGGTGTGCACAAACTATTCCATACATCACAACACTAAGCTACTAAAAAATACTTCATACTCTAAAGTACTTTGGAACATCTAGTGGTTGAGAAGCTCAACATAACTACAAACTTGTAACATTTTCTGTATTTTTTCCCCCAAATTCATAACTTTGCTGCCTCTAATTCCATTAGATTCAAATTTCTTGATACACATCTACACCATCATACTTTATCAAACATGTCAGCAGTGCTCATAAAGACATTCACCGTCAACCATCCCCATTACTTTCAGAGACCAATTTCTCCAGAAATTGAGAATTAACTAGCAGTCTAGAATTCAGGTCGAAAAGCAGACCAGAAGTTTATCAGAGGATCAAAAAAAAAGCATGAGAATCAGATAAGCGGTTCATGTCTTAGAGAAAGAGTTATTTGGATTTGTGAATGATGACAGACCTCTGATATGTTTCCAGCATTTTGTTTTTGCTTTACTTTTTCAGAATTTATAATTACCCAGTGGATCATGCTTCCGCCCTGCAAGTTTACATTCCACCCTGTAAACTGTCAAACTAACCTTTAAAAATAATGTAGTCAAAAGAAACCATTTTACAAATCTTGTCTCAAATGTATAATGAGCAAGCTGGTATAAACCTTTCCCCATGCCATTCACACCAAGAATCCAATTCTTCCTTTCCCATGCACAACATGGATAATCTGAAGTCAAAATTTTGCAGTAAAATAATACAACTTTCTTGCCAATCAATTACTCGGAAACAGTAAACACAAAGAATGAGTGCCCTCTAATATTGGGATCTTGTGGCACTATGGCACATTCTTTCAGAAGACCCACAGTTAAGTCAAGATGTGATGGGCAGCAGGGTGGGACTAGGCATGGCCAAACTGGTTTATTTAAAAAAAGCTGAACTCCTTAAGAGAAAAGTGGGTTTTGTTACATAGTGGACCAGGAGATCTGGGTTCAAGTCCTACGTGCTCTGGAGATGTGTCATAACACATCAAAACAGGGTGACTAAATATATTTTTTCCTCTCCCTTTTACAGTGCAATAATGTGAGGTTAACAACAGGACTTGCCAGAAAAGACGTGAAATTAACTTTATTTTATACATTATCAAGATAGCTCTGGAGACAAAAAAATGAAGTTTTTTAATAAACTTGTTCGGATCTATTACGACACACTTCTGAAACAGGTAGGACCATTCTGAAGAAGGGTCACAAGAGCTGAAACATTAACTTTGATTTCGCTCCACAGATGCTGCCAGTCCTGCTGAGATTTTCCAGCAATTTCTGTTTTTGTTTCAGATTTCCAGTACCCGCAATTCTTTTGGTTTTTTTGTCGCGCAGGCTTAAACCTGGTTGTTCTGGCTCAGAAGCAGCATTACTACCACTGTGCCACAATAGCCCCTGACAAAAACATTATACAGTTATTTTAAATATAGAGCACCTTTATACTCAAGGAAAGGGAAAACAAAAATAAACAATACTCAACCTGGAATTAACTTGCACCTCTCCTCCTCAAATACACAGTCTATTTCCAGCACCTGGCTTCCAAAACCGGGACACCAGACCCATTCAATCTATCTCACTGCTTCAAAAATTCCACACCAGTTTATTGCAAAAATCACCAGTCCCTTAAAAGAGTGAAGCTCAGCAATTGTCCAGGTTATAAATTTACAGATCACCTTTTCAAAACTGTACATCTTATCCAGATTATTGCATGATGACTTTCACCATTACAACAGCAATTCCAGACTCCATAAGCATCAAATTCATCAAAATACAGACAACTCTTCTCTTTCTTCCTTCTGTATTAACACAAGCCCTGGCTTGAACTTCCCTCTCAATGAATGACAGCAGTCATTCAACAAAGCTTTTTAGACAGCACCTTCCAAACCAATGACCACATCTAGAAGGATAAGGGCTGCAGATACATGGAAACACCACTATTTCCAAGTTCCTTGCCAAGATTCACCATCCTGACTTGGAAATATATTGCTTTTTCTTCAGCGCGGCTGCGTAAAAATCTTTGAATTCCCTCTCCAATGGCATCATGGGTCCAACTACAGCACATCAACTGCAGTGGCTCAAGTAGACAGCACACCACCACCTACTCAAGGGCAATTGAGGACAAACAATAAACGATGGCCCAGTCAGCAATGCCCACATCCCACTCGTGAATTTTTTAAAAATCTTGAATCTTCAACGAGACAAACACTCAAGTCTCGGGTAAAGCAGGAGGCAATAATGCATTTATGGGATCAGAACTGGGCCAGGGCTGGGCAACCAAGGTTACACCACTCGGCACTATGCTTCCAAGAGAAGACTACATTCTCTAACCGAACAGTAAACGGTTTCTTTCCCTCACTTCATCCTGCCTGCAAAGAAGGAATATTAACTGAAGGGACTTATCGCTATAAAATCCCTAATATTTACCTTAATCGTCAAGAAGGGGTAACTATTGCAATTAATCCACTTTAGCACCTCACAGGAGTGCTAGAATTGATAGTCCCTCAAGAATGGGCAAGTGGCTTAGTACAGTTAAACCCTCTTGAGTAGTATATGATGGATTAGTATAATTACCCCACTTCCAACACACGGCACTATCAGAATTACACCTTTCCCAGAAGTTGAGGGTAAATCACAAGTACAATTTCCAACAGGCAGGTCTATTCATGACTTTCACAGCATGAGGCATTAGTATAAATACTTTCTCCACAGTACAGGAGTTGATTATAATCAACCTCCTTCCCCAGTACAGGAGGGTTTAATGACATCAACTTCCCTATTAGAACAAGTGAAGTAATTACAATTGCCCCAACCCCACCACAAACAGTTAACACAATTATACCCCTGCCCATGATATGCTAACTTCCCCACCAAAATGGGAGTATTTATTACCCAGCCCCCTCTCCAGTACAGGAAAGTGTACTCTATCCACAATCCCCAGTACACAATGAATTATTACAATTATTTCCTCAACAAAGGAAGGTTTATGACAATTAACACCATCCTAGTACTGGATGACATAGTACAATAAGCTACTACTCCCAGTGTAGAAGGGTTTATTACAATTGCATGACCGTGTCCCTTGAAACGACAGGTGATAAAAATCATCCCACCTCCTCCCCAGTACAGGAAAGCAGATTACAATTACATTTTCCCTCCCCAGTACAAGCGGGGGGTATTACAGTCACACTCCCCCTCCCCAGTATAAGTGGGGGGGGGGAATTACAGTCACACTCCCCCTCCCCAGTATAAGTGGGGGGGGGGGATTACAGTCACACTCCCCCTCCCCAGTACAAGTGGGGGGGAAATTAGTCACACTCCCCCTCCCCAGTACAAGTGGGGGGAATTACAGTCACACTCCCCCTCCCCAGTACAAGTGGGGGGAAAATTACAGTCACACTCCCCCTCCCCAGTACAAGTGGGGGGAAAATTACAGTCACACTCCCCCACCCTTGTACAAGGGGAGGGAGATCACAATCACACTCTTCCCCCCCCCCCAAGTACAAGGGCAGGATTACAATTACTAACCCCCTTACCAATATAAGGGGGGTATTACAATTACTCCCCCTCCCCAGTATAAAGGGGATCGAATCACAATCATTGCCCCTTCCCAGTATAAGGGTTGGGGGGATTACAATCACTCCCTGTCTCTAGTATAATGGGGGGGGAAATCACAATCACTCCCCCTCCCCAGTATAAGGGGGGGATCAAAATCACTCCTCTGTCCCAGTATAGGCGGGGGGGGGGGGGGGGGGGGGAAATCACCATCACACCCCCTCACCAGCACAAGGGCAGGATTATAATCACACACTCCCTCACCAGCATAAGGGGTGTGGGAGAATCACAAACACTTCCCCTCCCCAGTATAAGGGGAATGGAATCACAATCACTCCCCCTCACCACGATTTGGGGGGGGAATTACAAACACTCCCCCTCCCCAGTATTTTGGGGGGAAATTACAATCACCCCCCGTCCCCAGCATTAGGGGAGGGGGATTATTTCCACACCCCACCCCCGGTCGCCAGTGACTCCAGTTGAACCCCTCTCCATGGCAGGAAGACTAATTGCAATTACCTCCCCTCCCCAGTGCAGGAAAGCTGATCACAATAACCACCCCTCTCCCTAATACAGGGGGGTAATTACAATTAACCCCCTTCGCCCCCCTCCCCAGTATAAGGGGGGGGGGGGGAGGGGGATTACAAATAACCCTTCAGCATGAGAACAAAACTATTTCACCCATCGCCCCGACCCCCCATCCCCCCGATCAGTGGCACCGCCATGAACACCGCCCGCTTACCTTCGCCTGTTCCTGGGAGCGGGGACTTGCTGTTTCTCTCTTTCTGTGGGCAGAATTGTTGGTTTTTCATACATATATATATATATATTATATATATCTGTGTGTGAGTGGGGGTGTCGCTTTTTTAATTTTTTCCACTCCGAGTTTACTTCCCTATCTCTGGATATTTATGATTATTCCTTCTTTTTGTTTTGTAGGGTTTTTTTTTTAGGTTTTATCTGTACGTGTGTGTGTGAACCTGCTGAGCTCCCCTCAGGTCGGAGCGGCCGGACTCGCCGCTCGAAAACCCTCCGACTCCCCACAATATGGCCGCGCCGCGCTCCCCGCCAGCCCCGCGCGACAACGAGGCTGCGCCTGCCCGCCAGTGCACTGCCCCTTTCCGTCCGGAAGAAACATACACTCCCCACCTCTTTCCTAACGGAACCTGCCCGGGGGGAAGCTTAAACCCGCTGCACCAGCTGACCAGCCTCCCCTGGTAGTCAGCTGTCCACAGCCAGCCCCCCAGCCAAAGTATTAAAACTTCTCCTGCGGTCACTGAAAAACACATTCTCACACGGGCAAGCAACCAACTCTCTCGATTTCCACACCAATGGGTTGCAAATCAGTCAGAGACAGCAAGAATTGTTGGAAGATGTACAGGTGAACCCCTGTTAGGATGGGAGAGGTTTACTTTGGGCCTTAGATGGAGGTGAGGTGGTTGGAGGATACACAAGTGAACCCCGGCCTCATCCCACATCCAAACATCCCTCTCATCCCCGCCCTCCTGGCCTGACACAACATGTCCATCTTTGAGAACAGAAACAGAAGTTGCTGGAAAAGCTCTGCAGGTCAGGCAGCGTCTGTGAAGAAAAAAATCAGAGTTAACATTTCAGATCCGGTGATCCTTCCTCAGAACTGTCCATCTTCCCCACCCATCCACCATATCCTTCCTCCCTACCTGCACTCACCTATTACCATCCCACCTAACTTTCCCTAGCCCTACTCCTTATGTATTTCCCTGCCCGTTTCTGAAGAACAGCACAGACCCGAAATATCAACTTTCCTGCTCCTCTGATGCTGCCTGACCTACTGTGTTCCTCCAGCTCCACACTGTCATCACTTTCAAATCAGCAACACCTCTTACCCCACCGGAGACACAATCAATGCATTCTGAAATTAGTAGATTATGAATCAATCCCTTCCGTAGAATTCCTACAGTATGGAAGCAAGCCATTCATCCCAAGTCCACAATAAAAAAAATTGAAGAGTACCCAACCCACTACCCTAACCCTGTAACCCAGAAAGTCCCATGGCAAACACACCGAACCCACATATCTCTGGACAACAATGGGACAATTTAGCATTGCCAATCCACCTAACCTGTACAGTTTTGGATTGTAGGAGGAAAACGGAGCACCTGGAGGAAACTCACAAAAACAAGGGGAGAACGTGCAAACTCCACACAGAAATCAAATCTGGGCCACTGGCACAGTGAGGCAGCAGTGCTAACCACTGAGCCACTTTGCCAACCTGTTGAAGGTGACAGGGCAAGTTGCAAAAGTGGTTAATAAGGAATACAGAATGCTGAGCTTTATAAATACGGACATAGAGTACAAAATCAAGGAAGTGTCTAAAACACAGGTTTGATTCCAAATGGATTATGGTGTCCAATTCATTAACAAGGGCATAGAAAAGATGCACAAGAATGCTTCCACGAATGAGTTAATGTGGATGGATAGGAGAAGCTGAGCTTATTCTCTCTGGTGCCCCTTCCTACACTGTAAGATGGATTTTCAAATCAGTATCCTCTCATTTTTCCCACCCCACAAAATAAATTTCATCCTCAAGTTAGTAAATTATCAAATATCTCCGTTTCTACACAATAACGTGCACTTTCAGTAATCTTTCTTACTCCCCATTATAAAATTTATTCTTAAACCAGTAAATTGTCAAATCTGTCCTTTTCTACTCCATAAAGTACACTTTCAAATCAGTAACCTCTTACACCCCCACACAAAAAGATTAATTTACAAATTAGTAGATTAGGTGGCTCAGTGGTTAATACAAGATAATAAAGTATGAAGCTGGATGAACACAGCAGGCCAAGCAGCATCTCAGGAGCACAAAAGCTGACGTTTTGGGCCTAGATCTGATGAAGGGTCTAGGCCCGAAACGTCAGCTTTTGTGCTCCTGAGATGCTGCTTGGTCTGCTGTGTTCATCCAGCTTCACGCTTTATTATCTTGGATTCTCCAGCATCTGCAGTTCCCATTATCTCAGTGGTTAATACTGCTGCCTCACAATTCTAGGGACCTGGGTTCAATGCTGCCCTTGGCAAATGTCTGTGTGGAGTATGCATGTTTTGTGTGGGTTTGGTCTGGTTTTGTCCCACAGTCCAAAAATGTGCAGGGTAGGTGGATTGGCCATGCTAAATTGCCCATAGTGTCCAAGGGTGTTTAGGTTAGGTGGGGGAAATGTAGGAGAATGGGTCTGGCTGGGTTGCTCTTCAGAGGGGCAATGTGGACTTGTTGGGCCAAATTTCCACACTGTAGAGTTTCTGTGATTATCAAATTGATCATTTTCTACTTCATTCAATACACATTAAAATCAGTGTGAAATCTTTCTTTTCCCCTAATTTCCTTCTGAAATTGGGTTGTTGTCAAAAGTGTCTTTTCCTGCACCATTAAACACACTTTCATACCAGTAAAAACCCTCACTTTTCCCCACCACAAAATTCATTCTATCTTTTTTCACTACATCATTAAATGGACTTTCCAATCTGTTAATCATTCTCAAGTTGGGAAGTTATCAAATCTCTTTTCTCCTACTCCATAAAATGCGCTTTGAAATCAGTAAGAAACCACTCTGTTCCCACACAATAAAATTCATTTTCAAATTAGGAAGGTATCAAAGCTCTCTTTTTCTGTACCATTAAAAGTGAATTTAAATCAATTTTCAAAAAACCTCTTTTTTCCACAATAGAATGCAGCTTTTATTAAGTCGTAATTATATCTTCACTTTTCTGCAATGATTGCGCTCTCAAATTAATACTGATATAAAGACTTTCCCTGGGAGGAGTTAGTTCAAATTTATTCAGCACTATTAGGAACTGCAGACATTGTTAAATTTCTCTATTTTACAACAATAAACTTCCAAAATATTAAAATAATTTACCACCTCTCAATAAAAAAGTATATTTTCATATCCTGCAAATTGTTACTCAATTATGTTATGCAATTTCAATGCACTTTCAGATCCTTTCAAATTGCTACTCTGCTCATTTTTAAACAAGCAAATACACTGTGAAAACAACAAATTGTTTAAATAATCTTCTTATATAATAAAAAAACATTGTCCCATTCCTGTTCAACATCTGATTTGTGTAAGAAAAACCTTGTTAAATCTTCTGAAATTAAATCATCACACTTCTCTTTACAAGTAAGAATGGCCTCTCAAGTATCCTCTAATTTATTAAACTTTCATATTCAGCATAATTCTCAAATACCCTCACCTTACTTAAGATATTCTCAATACCTTTTAAGGTTTTGGCCACTCTTCCAAATGTTATCTTTTCATCAGCACATATTTTAACCTTACCTACTTTATCCAAGTTGATCACAAACCACATTGTCTCTGTTGCCACTGAACAAAGTTATATCAGGATGAGAGCATGAGGTTGACTCTCTCTCACTGTAACACAGAAATAATGTTCATCTGACATCCATCATAAATCTGTCACAAAGTCTTGTGGCGAAGGGTGAGTAACATAGCATTTGCTGAGACTATAGCCACAAATCTGCACACAGGTGACTCAGGCTACCAGGTTATTGTTGGCTGGAAGGAAACAAAAGATGAACTCAGTAGCCCTTTGAACAACTGATCTATTCTATACATATTCTCTGCTCAAATCTTTGGAATGATGAAGGATATAGAAAAGTTGCCATACATGTTCAATTTACCTTCCCAACAGGCCATAGATGACAAGAATCCCATCAAAATGGTTGTGTGTCATTCTCAAACAAGGAAGTAAAAGTGATACCATCCATCATTGGCTTATAGTAAATGCGCATGTTCAAAGACAGGGCCTCAGCTACCAGACCAGAAAGAAGAAATTTTCTCAGTGATCAAAGGTTGGTTTTTCACTACTCCTCTGGTGGTCCCCAGCATTACAGATAACAGTATTCAGCCAATTCAATTCATTTCACGTGGTATCAATAAACAGTTGGAGATGCTGGAAACTGCAAAGGCTATGGGCACTGATAACATTCCAGTAAAAGTACTGAAGACATGTGTTCCAGAACTTGATTCTCTCTTAGCCAAGCTCTTCCAATACAGTTGCAACACTGCCACCTATCCAACAATATGGCAAATTGCGTGGGTATGTCCTGTACACAAAAAGCAGGACAAATCCAACCCAGCCAATTACTTCCCCATCAGCCTACTCTTGATCATCAGTAAAGAGATGGAAGGCATTACAACAGAGCTATCAAGCAGCACTTGCTCAGGAAAAGCGTGCTCAGTGACACCCAATTTAGGTTCCACCAGGGCCACTTAGCTTCTGACCTCATCTCAGTCTTTATTCAAACATGGATTAAACAGCTGAATTCCAGAGTGAGAGTGACAACCTTGGTCATCAGGGCTACATTCAACCAAGCGTGGCATCACAGAGCCCTAGCAAAACAGGAAACAATGGAAATCAGGAGGGAAACTCTCCACTGTTTGGAGTCATAGCTGGCACATAGGAAGATGGCTGTGGTTGTTGGAGAGTGGTCATCTCAGCTCCAGGGCATCTCTGCAGGAATTCCTCAGGGTAGCGTCTTAAGCCCAACCATCTTTAGTTGCTTCATCAATGACTTTCCCTCCATCATATGTCAGAAGTGGGGACATTCATCAATGTTCAGTACCATAAATGATTCCTCAGATACTAAAGCAGTCCACGTTCAAATGCAACAAGATCTGGACAATATCATGATATGGGCTGACAAGTGGTAAGTAACATCCACACCACACAAATGCCAGCCAATGACCATTTCCAGTAAGAGACAATCTAACCACAACCCTTTGACATTCAATGATGCTATCATCACTGAATCCCCCATTATCAACATCCTTGAGGTTACCATTAGCCAGAAATTCAGCTGGATGTGCCACATCAAGACAATGGCTACAAGAGCAGGTCAGAGGCTTAGAACGCTAGGAGTAACTCATCTCCTGACCCCCCAAAGCCTGTCCACCATATACAAAGCACAAGACAGTAGTGTGATGGAATACTCCCCATCTGCCTGGGTGGGTGCAGCTTCAACAAAGCTCAAGAAGTTTGTCACCATCCAGGAAAAAGCAGCCGACTTGATTGGTATCGTATCCACAAACATCCACTCCCTCCACCACTGACTCTCAGTAGAAGCAGTTTGTATTTTCTTCAAGGTGCACTGCAGAAGTTCACCATATGTTCATAAGTAGAGCCTACCAAACCTACAACCACTTCCACCCAGAAGGCCGAAGGCAGCAGATGCAAGGGAACACCACTACTTTCAAGTTCCCCTGCAAGCCAATCACCATACTGACTTGGAAGTATATCGCTGATCCTTCACTGTACCTGGGTCAAAATCCTGGAATTGTCTCCCTAAGGGCAGTTGTGGGTCAATCCACTGAAGGTGGGCTACAGCGGTTCAAGAAGGCAGCTCACCACTACCTTCTCACAGGCAATTAGGATTGGGAAATATATGCTGGCCCATCCAGTGACGCACATATCCCAGGTGTGGTTCTAAACAAAATCAGGTCACACTCCTCAGCAAGACTTGTTTACTTGAAGAGAGCCAGGTTAAGGAAATTAGTGCAGGTATACATTTTTTTAGAGTGGGGCATTTTGCAATGTGACCATTGCTGGAAAGGCCAAATTTATTGTCCATCCCCTCTAGAGGAAGTGCTATTTAGCTGCCTTCTTGAACTACTGCAGTCCATGTAGTGCTATTAGGATGGATGTCCAGGTTTTCATCCCAGCAACAGTCAACAAATGTTGTTATAGTTCCAACTCAGGATGTTATGTGGCTTGTAGGGGATCTTGCAGGTAGTGAGTCATGTTCCCATAAATCAACTATCCTTGTCCTTCCAGGTGGTAAAAGGTTATGTGTTTAGAGGCTGCTGTCAAAGGAGCCTGCAGGAGTTATCACAGTGTATCCGCCAAATGGTACACATTGCTGCCGTTGTATTTTGGAAGTGGAGAAAGTGAATGTGGCAGGTGCTGGATGGAGGTATCAATCCAGTGAGTTATTTCGTCCATTCTGGGCAGTGTTGAACATTTTACGAGTTTTTGAAACTACACTGCTCTAAGCAAGTGGACCAAAAATACACCTCACTTGTGCCATGTAAATGGTAGACAATCTTTTGCGGAGTCAGGAAGTGAGGTACACACCTCAGAATTCCCAGCCACTGATTTGGTCTTGTAGCCACATTATTTACATGGTGGACACAATGATATTTCTGGTAACCAACCCCCCCAACCCCCAGTCAACAAGATATCGATAGTGGATGGGTATTCAGTGATGGTAATGCCATTGAAAACCAAGGGATGATGATGTGATTCTCTCTTAATAGAGATGGGCATTGATTGACACTTGTGTAGCTTAAACATTATTTGTCACTTGAGAGCCCAAGCCTGGACATTGTCCCGTTCTTACTGCATTTGGATGTGGACTGCTTCAGCATCTGGCGTGAGCTGTGAATGGTGTTGAATATTGTACAAACATGTTACTTCTGACCTTATGATACTGGGAAGGTCACTAATGAAGCAGCTGAAAAATGTCACCCAAGGCATTACATCAGTTTGTAGTTAAGCAATTCTAGGAGAAATATCAACAACGGAACATGATTCTTTATACCAAGTTTGCCAAAACAAGGCTTTTGACAGTCAGTGTGGGGTTTTTTAGAAGGTAATGGTTACGAGATGTACCTTTAAGAAGGATTTGTTCTGTCTTTGTTTAGAAAGCAAGTGTTGTAAACTTGGGCCCGAACTGTCTGCTCTGAGCCCAGCTAACTCTGGTGTTTTTTAAAGTTGGAACTATAGGAACAGCACGAAAGGGTGGAGACATGCTCCTACATAACCAGGATTTTAGTTTTAATTCAGCAGTTGCTGGGGTCTTGAAGCTGGGTGTGGAACTTATAATGCCCTTCTCTGTTACAGCTAAAAGCTGGGGTTCAGTTCATTATGGTGGGATTGCACGTGAGATAATCTATTTTACGATATTTGCCTTTGCCTAGATGTTACTATATTGGAACAGTTGCTGTTTAGTAGTTAAATAATCTATTCTTCTGTTAAGTTTTCCAATACAATTATGTTATTCCAATTCTTCTTCCTTTAGCATGTATTTTAACTATAGCATAAAAATAAAATTCGTTTTGCTTCCAACTTGGTAGCTTGACTGATCAAATTGCATCAGGAACACAACATCTTACACTTGCCTTCAAAAATAAGAAACGTTTGTGGTCTAGGTTATCTTTCTAATATATTTTAAAGTGGTTTGGACCGGTCCATAACATAACAGAGAAATCCAACATTCTCCCTGTGTCTATGTGCGTTTCCTCCGGGCGCTCCGGTTTCCTCCCACAGTCCAAAGATGTGCAGGCTAGGTGGATTGGCCATGCTAAATTACCCATGTGTTGAGGAATGTGTAGATTAGGTGGGTTATAGGGGGATGGTTCTGCCGAGGGTCGGGGCGGGGGGAGGTGTGCTCTGATGGTTGGTGTGGACTTGTTGGGCTGACGGGCCTGTTTCCACACTGTAGGGAGTCTATGATTCAATGATTCAGCAGTTTCATGAAGGAGTGCTCACATGGCCTGGATGATGTCAGAAATCACATAACACCAGTTAATAGTCCAACAGGTTTATTTGAAAACAAAGGCTTTCAGAGCCTTACTCCTCCTTCAGCTGTATCAGACACAGAATTTATAAGTGAAAGATCAAAGGGTCACTGATGCATAATCAGTGTTGTAGGTTGACTTGAGTGGGTTCGTGATCTGAAGTCCTTTTTGGATCTTCTGTGCTTTCTTTCATTTCTGTAGAAACTTTAAGTCTGTGTCAATATGCGGAACCTACTGGAGATCCTCTCCACTTTGAGCCTGCGTGGTGTGATTTCTGACTTTGTCCACCTCAGTTCAACACCGACAGCTCCACGTTATGGTCTGGATGCTAACAAATCTGTTGATCCATTTCTCGTCACTAACAGAGTTAAACAGGGCTTCATGCCAGAGCCAAACTGCACCTACATGTCAGTCTGCCATATTGTCCAATACCCTCCATGATGTTGAATCTACAACTAGAATCAAGTAACCTATGGCCTTCTTTGTAAGTAGCTATTAATGACAGGCAGAGAGAGAACAGAAAGAGAAAAAATACGCAGCCAGCAACTTGTCCAAAACTCAATTGTATCCCAACATGGGAGGTTGCGTGGGGATCAGCTGACATGGGCATCCCATTGATACAGCCAAGGTGTGACATGGCAAAAAAGTGAGATATTCAGAAATCCTCAGCAGTCAGGCAGCGCCTGTGGATAGGGTGGCAAAGTTAACCAGTTGGATTCTTGTCCTCCTGTCATTCATCACACATCTAGGAAAAAGTTGGAAATGTGATGTGAGAAGGATGCTGCCACTTATACCCAGCCCACAGTGGAAAGCTCAAAATAAGTGTGACAAGGGCTTGCTGACAATCTTACTGGCTGAGGTAGTTCTGACCAATGGAAAACCTACATCACCTGATTGCCGCGAGATAACAAATTGTGGAGCTGGATGAACACAGCAGGCCAAGCAGCATCTTAGGAGCACAAAAGCTGACGTTTCGGGCCTAAACTCTTCATCAGAAAAAGTGACAAGGATTAACTTCACTGCGAAGCTTCTTCTAGGGATGCCTAACCCGAAGAAGTTACCCTCCCTCCGGACCAACCTCAGGGGATCTCTCTCCCACTGCAACTCTCTTGTAATAAATTTTTCAGATGAAGGGTCTAGGCCCAAAACATCAGCCTTTGTGCTCCTAAGATGCTGCTTGGCCTGCTGTGTTCATCCAGCTCCACACTTTGTTATCACCTGATTGCCATTTGGATGAAGTGCCACATTAAAATGGCATAAAACTGGGTCTGAAAGCTGAAAAGTTCTGTGCATGACCTTTCTGAGGGAGGGTTGTCATTGCACCAGCTGCCATTGTCAGATACATGAGTATATTGCAGCAGAAAACCCTTGCGTGTCTCCTGAGAATAAAACCTCAGTTTTCATAAAAGTTCAGTCAGTGCCTTATATGAAGTTGTGAGGTGGGTTGACTGGAGGGATGCAGAAAGGTTCTTTCCTCTTGAGGGAGTGTATCAGATCAGCAGCATGATCACAGAATAGAGGATTGCAGATTTAAAATCAGTGATAAGAAATTTCTCCTCTCAGTGGGTAGCAAATCTGTAGAATTCTTTAATGCAGAGCGCTGCCTAGGCTTTAAGCTTATTCAAGGCAGAGATGGATTTTTCATCAGTAAGGGAATGCAGGGTAATGGGGAAAAGACAGGTAGGTGGAGTTAAAGATTATCAGATCAGCCAGATCTCAGTGAATGGTGACGCAGACTCAATGGGCTGAATGGCCTACTTCTGCTTCCACATCTATGGTCTTACGGCTATTGACGGATTAGCAAGATGTAGATTGTTACATACCAGGTTAAATTTACTCTTGGACTCATTAATGAAGGTTAAACAAAGGTATGGAGGACACGTTACTCTCTATTGGAAGAGTATGTCAAACTCCAACTAATTTTTTGTCCAGCAGCTATTGGAAGAACATGATTACACTCAAGAGGGTGCAGAGGAGGTTCACCAGGTTGTTGCCTGAAATGAAAAGCCTCAAATACGTGAAGAAACTGGATAGGCTGTGTTTGTTTTCCTCGGAGCAGAGGAGGCTGTGGGAGGGGGGGAGGGTGCGGTCTGACTGAGGTAAACAAAATTATAAGTGCTGTAAAACGGTGTAGACCATGAGAATCTCTTCCCCATGACAGACATGTCTAAGGCCAGAGAACTTAAGTTTAAGCGAAGGAGCAAGTGGTTTGTAGTAGATACGAGAAACAATATTTTTCACCCAGAGGGTAGTAGATATATGGAATGTGCTGCCTGAGAGAGTGGTGGTGACGGATACACTTGCAACATTTAAGAAGTTTCTGAATGAGCACTTAAAATGCAAGATCATAGTAGGCTATGGACCAAGAGCAGGTGAATGGGATTAGTGTAGGTTGAGGTTTATTGTTCATCATCAAACATAGTGGGCCGGAGGGCCTGTTTCCACGCTGTAGGACTCTACAACTCTGGTTAACAGCAAGACAAGTTGAATGGGCCTACATAAAAGAGTGCCACACAGTTCATCACACACCTCCGAGATACCAGCATTGTCAGATATAAATCTTTTGGAAGACATACCTGAAGCGTCCCTGTGAAAATTGGAGATCCATCCAAACAAAGCTTGTCAGAACTTATTTATGTCAATGGGCATCTCACTCAATTTAAGTTTGATGCAGTGGTGAGTATCGCTGTCCTGCCAGACCAAATGCTATGGCTGAAGGATGAGAAGTTATACAGTCCAAAGATCTGCAAGTTAGGTGGTTTGGCCAGCCTAAGTTGCCCTGCAATGTCTAAGGATTCACAGGCTAGTTGGATTAGTCAATGTAAATGTGGGATAGCAGAGATAGGGTGGAGGATGGGTCTGGGTGGGATGCTCTTCAGGGGATTGGTGCAGATTCATTGGGCCAAATAGCTTCATTCTGCACTGTTTGAATTCTACAATTTGAATTTGTGATATCACAGATTTTGGGAGCAATTTTAGTGGTAAATGTAAAATAGTTGTACACATTATTGTTGCATTGGGTCGCCTAGGAGGAAGAAAGTTCCGGGGAAAACGTTGCAGATAATTCTGAAAACATTGATGTTTGAGCTATGCTGAGCTCAGCCCAGTTTTTTGGTGTCACATCGCCTGTGGGATGAGAATCAGGTGCAGCCCAGTTCAGTTTTCCTGATGTGTCTTCCCCATCTTTTGTAAGTAATAGTTAATCAGCCTAACAGTAAATATAACCTGTACATACTTAATAAACAGCATGATCTAGAACTCCTTACCTAAGACAAATACTGTTTCTGCTGAGACTCAGTCATGGTCCATCCCCCACTACAGTCAACTGCACAGTCCCTTGACTAACACAGGAAGAAGGTTTGAGGGCAGCATTCCATACCCATTATCCACTAGTGGTTGAATCACAGGCATCACATCAGATTATAACAGGACCAGAAAAGGATGAATTGCAACCACTGCATTGCAAGCATGTGAGGTTGAGTTACATACTGTGAGGAAGAGGATGAAGGTAGGCAGGAAGCACAGGAAAACTGGGTAGTTAAAGGCTGTGGAAAGCATTGAGTTTAAACTTATCGCACCACTCCACTCCTTTCACAGTTACAGAGGTTGCATGAGTTCATGCCCATTAGTCCAAGGGCCCTAAGGTAAAGGAGAAAAATGAGGCCATTTGACCTGTCGAGTCTGTTCTTAACTGCCTTCTGAAATGGCTGAGCAAGTCACTCAGTTACATCAACTACTACCAAAGATGCACTGCACTGCAGCAGTACAAGAAGGCAATTCACCGCTACCTTTTTGAGGGCAACTAAGGATACTCAATAAATACTGGCTCAAGCAGTGCTATCAGTACTCCAAGGATGAATTTTTAAGGTCACAAAGTTATTTGTGTGACCTTCTCATATAAGATCATAAGATCACATGATATAGGAGCAGAATTAGACCATTTAGCCTGGAGACTGCTCCACTATTCAATCGTGGCTGACATTTTTCTCATTCCCATCCTCTTGCCTTCTCCCTGTGACCTTTGATCCCCTTACCAATCAAGAACCTGTCTGTCTCTGTTTTAAATACAATGAATTGGCCTCCACAGCTTTCTGCGACAAGGAGTTCTAAAGATTAACAATTCCTAGCTCAGGAAATGCTACTTCATCTCAGATCTATAGGGTTCTCCCTTCTGAGTGAGGCTGTGTCCTCAAATCCTAGTCTCTCATATTAGTAGAAACATCTTCTCCATATCCACTGTATCCAGGCCTCTCAGTATTCTGTAAGTTTCACTCAGCTCTCCCTCATTCTTTGAAATTCCATTGAGTAGACCCAGAGTCCTCAACTGTTCCTCATATGACAAGCTCTTATCCCCAGGCTCATTCTTGTAAACCTCCTCTGGGCCTTCTCCAAGGCCAGCACATCCTTCCTTATATACAGGGCTCAAACCTGTTCACTGTATTCTAAATGAGATCTGACCAGAGCTTTATACAGCCTCAGCAGTACGTCTCTGCTCTTGTATTCTAACCCTTTCGAAATGAATGCTAACGTTGCATTTTAATTCCTAACCACCGATTGAGCCTGCATTTTAATCTTAAAAGAATCCTGAACTGTGACTCCAAAGAAACCTTTGCGCTTCAAATTTTGAATCCTTTCCCTGTTTAGAAAATTGTCAGTGCCTCTGTTCACCCCACCAAAGTGCATAACCTCACATTGTATTCCACCTGCCATTTCTTTGCCCATTCTGCTCGTGTGTCCAAGTCCTTTTGCAGCCTCCCCATTCCCTTAATACTACTTGTCCATACACTTATCTTTGTGTCATCTGCAAATCGAGCAACAATTACATCAGTTTCTTCATTCAGATCATTAATGTATAACATGAATAGTTGTGGCCCCGATACTGACTCCTGCAGTCACCAGCTGCCATTCTGAAAAAGATCCCTTTATCTCTACTTTCTGCCTTCTGCCAGTCAGTCAATTCTCTATCCATGCCAATACTTACCCTTAACCAATGGGCTTTTATCTTATTTAGCAGCCTCCTGTGTGGCATCCTGTCAAAGGCCTTTGGAAATCAAAATAGATCATGTCCACTGGCTCTCCTTTGTCTAATTTGCTCATTAGCTCCTCAAAGAATTCTAACTGCTCTGATAGTCATGACTTGCCCTTGTCAAAGCTGTGCTGAGCCAGCACTATGTTACCACTTCCAAGTACTCTGCAATGTCATCCTTAATAATAGATTGTAAAGTCTTACCAGGTCAGACTAACTGATCTATAGTTTCCTGTCTTCTGCCTTCCTCCTTGCTTAAACAGAGGTGTTACATTAGTCATTTTCCAGTCCTCTGGGACTTTGCCTGATTCTAATGATTCCTGAAAGATCACACCAATGCCTCTATAATCTCCTCAGTTATCTTCTTCAGAGCACTGGGGGTGTTATCCAACTTTGGACTTTTCAGCTTCCCCAGCTACTTCTCCTTAGTGATGTCCACTACACTTACCTCTGTTGCCCTTGAGGTTCTGGTGTGCCACTGGTGTTTCCCACTATGAAAACCACTGCAAAGTACCTAATCAGTTGCTCTGCTATTTCCTTGTTTTCTCCATTGTCATTCCTCCAGCCCAATTTTCCAGCAGTCCGATGTTTATTCTTGCTTCTCTCCTACCTTTTAAATATCTAAAAAAATCTCTTGCAATCTTCTTTTTTATTACTAGCTAGCGTACACTCATATTTCATCTTCTCGCACCCTCCATCCACCTAAACTTATAGCTTTTTTAGTTATGCCCTTCTGGTTTTTAAAATCCTCTGGCTTCCCATTAATCTTCACCATATTGTGCACTTTTCCTTTTGCTTTTATGCTATCCCTGACTTCCCTCTTCAGCCGTGGTTGCCTCACCCTCCCCTTGATATGGTTCTTCCTCCTTGTGATGAATTTCTGCTGTGCCTCTTGAATTCCCCCCAGAAATCCGTGCCATTGCTGCTCCTCTCTTCCCTGCTAGGCTCCCCTTCCTGTAAACTCTGGCCAGCTCCTCCCTCAGCTCTTTGTAGTTACCTTTACTCAATTAAAACGCTGTTACATCTGATTCAGACTGCAGAGTGAATTCTATCCTGTTATGGTTACTGCTCCCTCGGGTTTTCTTCACATGCAGCTCCCAGTCAAATCAGCTTCATTGCACATCAGTGCAATTTGCCCACTGCATTTCTTACATTACAACATAAACTGCACTTCAAAAGTACTGTACTTCAGGGGCTGTAAAGCGCTTTGGGATGACCTGCGTAGGTGACAGGTGCTGTGGATAAATTACTTTCTCCCTTTAGTTTGTGGTGCAGCAGGTTATCTGATGTGCTTTGATCTTGTTAGCCAGATGAGAATTTAAGGGTTGAGCCTCACTGAGCACAGCCTGTCTGTAACACAATCTGTGGTGGACCCAAGTGTGGAAGTAACATCCTTCCTGTGTTTTTTTTCCCTCAGCTGTGTTGGGCATCGGCTCTCCTGTCATGACAGATCCTTTTACTTGGAATCAGTTCCTTTCCCTCCACCTCTAGTGCAATGCATTTTGTGTACAAGGTTCAATTGGTTCAGTTCTGACTGTCAAACAGCATTTTTCCGAACTAAATATGGGATTATTTAGTTTACCTACGGCTATGAGTTATTGTGTGGATCTGCCAATCAACGATGAATGTTTGAGCACAACCTACAATCAAAATCCTTAATTATTAAATTTTTAACGAAATTGCAAAAGCGACTTCCCTGCCCCGCTCCTATCTGAGCCAACCTGCATCAGCAATGACCCAAGGCAATGCAATAAATAATCATTCTGTCGGGCTGTTTATAGCAGTCGCAGAAATTATGGCAAGAATTTCCTGCCCTTCCTCAAACATTATCACAGGATCATTAATGGGTGGTTGAATTAGCGGAACAAGCAGACAGGACCTCTGTTTGACAATTTGTCCGATTGATGGCACCTCTGACAATGCAGCACTTCCTCATTGTGACAAGGGTTTCAGAGCTCTGTGACCTACATTCATGAACGCCAGTAACTCACTCACGTGGCTAACCATTCAAATCTTCTTTGGCTCATGTGCAGATGTCTAAAGTTCAGCTACTCGTGAATCAACAGACCAGATCCCATCATGCACCAGCAGTATACCTGGCCCTCCCTAACTTGCAATATTCTAAGACATACATCTTGAAAAGGCAGATAAAGAGGACATCCTACCACCACAAAATAGCTGTTGGCACCTTTCCTTGGCTCAACCCAAACCTGAATAAAGAAACGATTGGCAGTAATTGGATTGAATTCCTCCCTCAGCCAAGACCACCAGGCTTTTAGTCATTTGCATTTCACCAACGGAGCACCAGGGATTGCTCACAATTCCCAAGCCAGTGCATTTCTGCAAAGCCATATATCTCATGCCTCTCGACTATTTCCCAGGATCTGCTCTTAGTTTCATGCCGTCATGGTGCCTGGTAATTTTCCAATGTTGGCAGTCATAGGAACTAAGTGGTGGGTGGTCATGCTGGGATGCAGAAAACTGTTTTTTTGCCCTAGAAAACGTGGCTATCTGCTTTAGTGGGGAGAAAAGGAAGTTTGTGTAGATTCCACATTTTGCCACCAGATGGTGCACCAGTAATTCATTAACAAGAGCAGGGAATCTCTCCAATATTTAACACTTTCTTCAATAGCTTCATGAATTTGGATGCTGTTTCCTATTTCTGAAACAAAATCTAATTTTGTCTAAATTCTTCTGGCAAGAGCCTGCAAGGAAATTCCATCTAGCTCTGCGCTCACCAATTACACTTGGTTCATTCAGTGGGGTATAAAATGGGATGCAGTGTAAATGGGTGTCAGATTGGGACTTCCTTCACCTACGATGTTTCTGTTTGGATGATGCCACCTTCCAAAACAGCACTGATGACACCGCTTCCTTCTTCCATTGCAGTGGTTTCCTGGTTGACAGGGCCCTCAACTGCATCTGACCTGTCACCCATGCTTCTGCCCTGGCCCCTTCCCATCACTCACAACAGCGTGATCGGGTCCCCCGTTGTCCTCACTTTTCACCCCACCAGGCCCCGCATTCAAAGGATCATTCTGTGTCATTTCGGACCACACCGGTAGAACACCACCACCAAACACGTCTTCCCCTCACTCCCCCTTCTGCATTTTGAAGGGATCATTCCCTCTGGGACACAATATTCCATTCCTCAACAATTAACCCCATCCTCGTCTTCTCACGGCAGCTTTCCACGCAATCGCAGAAGGTGCAACACCTGGCCCTTCACCTCCTCCCTGCTCACCAAGGGCCTAAATAGTCTTTCCAGGTGAAGCAGCATTTCACATGCACCTCCTCCAATCTTATGTATTGTTTTTGCCCCCAAAGTCAACAATCTAAATTGGAGAAACAAAATGCAGACTGGGTGACCACTTTGCAGAACACCTCCAGTCTGTGTACTACCATAACCCTGACCATCCCACAGTCAGTCATTTTAACACAACGTCCTGCTCACATTCCCACTTGTCTGTCCTTGGCATGCTGCAATGCTCCAGCACATCACATTGCAAATTGAAGAAACAACATCTCATTTTCAGAGTAAGCATTTTACAACGTTTTGGAATTAATGTTGAGTTCAACACCTTCAGATTATGAACCCACTTCCATTCCTTCCCTTTCCTTTAGCTTTACTTGTCACATTCTCTGTCACCATGTCCTCCCCACCCGTACTCCCCCCCATCAACACCCCAGTCTGGTAGTGAGACACACCATCGTTCTGGCCTTCTCACATCCCAATCACTTAATCTGTTAAATTAACAGCCTTTGTCCCCCAGACCTCCACCTTTCCATTATTACATAAATGCTGCACCCTCTACGCTTCAAAACAGCTCTGATGAAAAGCCATCTAGACTAGAAATGTTAGCTTGCTCTCCCTCCTGCCTGATCCACTTCACCTGATGAAGGAACAGTGCCCCAGAGGCTTGGGATTTCAAATAAACCTGATGCTCTCTGATGAAGGGTCTAGGCCCGAAACGTCAGCTTTTGTGCTCCTGAGATGCTGCTTGGCCTGCTGTGTTCATCCAGCTTCACACTTTGTTATCTTGGATTCTCAGCATCTGCAGTTCCCATTATCTCTGATGGACTATAACTTGGTGGCATATGACTTCTGACTTTGTCCATCCCAGTCCAACACCGGCACTTCCACATCATGACCCACTGTGATCTCCAGCATTTTTTGTCTTTAGTACAGATTCCAGCCATCTGCAGTAATTTGTTTCTACATTAAAACAAAGATTTAAGGCTTCCTTGGTCAGACTCATAGAGTCATACAGCACAGGAGCAGTCCCTTCGGTCCAACCAGTCCACACCGACTAGGTTTCCAAACTAAACTAGTCCCACCTGCCTGCACTTGACCCATATCCCTCCAAACCCTTCCTATCCAAGAACTTACTCAATTGTCTTCCAAATGTTATAACTCTACTTGCATCCACCATTTTCTCTGGCAGTTAGTTCCACAGACACGTCATTCTCTGTGCGGAAAAGGTACCCCTTGTGTCTTTTTGAAAAATTTCTCCTCTCGCCTTAAAAATATGTCCCCTAGTTTTGAATTCCCCCACCATAGAGAAAAGACTCTTGAATTCACCTTATCTATGCCTGTCATGTTTTTATAAACCTCAAAAATGTCAACCCTCAACCTACTACATTCCGGTGGAAAAAGTCCCAGCTTTTCCAGTCTATTTTAAAATCTCAAAACCCTCCATTCCTGGCAACATCCTGGTAAATCTTTTCTGGACCCTCTCCAGTTTATTAATATCCTTCTTGTAACAGGTCAACCAGAACTGCACATGGTCAGATGCCAATTCAAAACAGATCCAATTTGTGAATCATCATGATCCTCCCTTGACTGATTCTAAATATTTTCTAATAAACTGGTTGCGATTTACCAGTATGTTGCTGGGTCTGGAAGGTTTAAGTTATTTGGACAGGCTGGGACCTTTTTCACTGGAGTATAAGAGATTGAGAGGCAACCTTATAGAACTTTATAAAATCGCGAGGGGTATAGATAAGGTTAATAGTGGGTGCCTTTTCCCAAGGATGGGGGTTTAGAGCTCAGAGTTTGAGACACTACCACTGCATCACATGAGCCCTCCTTCACTGGTTGCATCAAATTCCAATTTGTATGCAAATCTTGACTTGATCAATCCTGATCAGTTGTGCCTTTCATCTGCACCTCCCCACCTTCTACTCCACTCAATAGTGACAGTTGAATGTATAAAAAAAATACAAGAAGTAATCCATCCATAACTATTCACAATTTTTCTACTGCAATGCAATATAAGTGTCAATCATTACAATCCCTTAAGCTTTCGATGCTTGAAACCACATATAGGGAGGTAATGGCCTAGTGGTATTATTGCTGGAGTGTTAATCCAGACGTCCGGCTTGTGCTCCGGGCATCCGGGTTTGAATCCCACCATGGCAGATAGTGGAATTTGAATTCAATTTTTAGTTTGGAATTAATAGTCTAATGGTGACCATACACCCATTGCTAATTGTTGGAAAAACCCATGTCATTTAGGGAAGGAAACTGCCATCCTTACCTGGTCTGGCCTACATGTGATCCCAGAGCCACAACAATGTGGGTTAACTCTTAATTAAGGTTGAATGAATAAACAAAAACTTTGTAGAAATAGAATTTAAAAGAATGTAAGCTAATGGCAACCATGTAACCACTGTTAATAATTGTAGGAACCCACATGGGTCACTAATGCTCTTCAGAGATGGAAATCTGCTATCCTTACCTGGTCTGACCTACATGTGACTCTGGACTGACAGCAAAGTAACTGCCTCTGGATTGGCATAGCAAAGATACTTAGTTGTATCAAATTGCTACAACAGATATAGACAATGGAACAATAGACATAGCATGTTTGGATATTAAAAGAAAAAGAGAAATGGAGAGTTAATTCTGTGTAATGTGTAGAAAATTTCTATTTTACTTCAGTGGAATGATTCTTTGCTTAGTTTGTTACCTCTATTTCTCCTTGAACCAATATTTTTGCAGGATGAGGAATTTCATTTGCCCGGTATTTAGTGACCTTTATATTTTTGTTTGACTTCTATGATTCAGCAGTGCCACTTATTGTGAAAGAATGCTGGAACTTGAAATAATTTCAATCTTCATAGAAATTGATAGACTTCAAAAATGAAGACCTAAATGTAGTTTTTGGCTATCATACTGGAGTGAACACATCATCATTACACAAAGAGTTGTGAGAGCATGGAATGCGTTGCCAGCAGCAGTTGTGGAAGCAAGGTCATTGGGGTCATTTAAGAGACTGCTGGACATGCATATGGTCACAGAAATTTGAGGGTGCATACATGAGGATCAATGGTCGGCACAACATCGTGGGCTGAAGGGCCTGTTCTGTGCTGTACTGTTCTATGTTCTATGTTCTATCTAAGCAAAGAATGGAACATGAACGATTATTGGGATCAACATAGGCACTGGAAAAGACAATAGTAAACAGCCAGTCATTGTATAGTAGCTCCACTACTGACTGAACTGGTCCAGACCTGAAGGAACAAAAACAAAATTGCTGGAAAAGCCTGGCAGGTCTGGCAGAATCTGTGAAGGAAAAAACTGAGTTAACGTTTCAGGTCCGGTGACCCTTCCTCAGACCTGAAGGATATGGTATCTAGACCGTAGCAGACGGCGAATGGGCCAATGAGAAGGAAAGACCTAATTCACTTCATCCTCACCAAACTGTCCTTAGCAACTACATCTGTCCATGACAGTATTGGTGAGAGTAAACACAGTGGGGAGTCCTTGTGTAGATGAAGCCCTGTCTTCCCATTGAGAATACTCTCCATTACGTTGTGGGGTAAATTGACTACATTATGAATGCCATTCGAGAGACACAGGTAGTTCTGCATACTATTTAGGTATTTCCAATACTTTAGACAGCACCAATTCAGAGCATGTGAGATAGTCAATGATCTGCTGGGAGTGGAAGTGATCATGGATAAGTTGTAGTTTATAGATGTGGAGACACAATGAAAGAAACCATTGTAGGCTATGATCGAAAGAGAGCGAGAGAGCAAGAAAAGAGCTCAGCAGGCAAATAGATAGGACATAAGTAGAGGACCTTTACTCTGGCTCCTCTACGATGACAACTGTATCAAAAATACAAAAACCAATGATTTGTTGGATTTTTGAACCACCTCCCAAAGTTTGTGCTCAACTTGTCATCAGAGTGTGAATGTCTACCAAAGCTCACTGCAAGGAATGTGCAATGATACTGGGGCACAGAACAAAAAGCAACATTCAGTCATACCGAAGAACTGATGATGATAATGTGCTGAGGTGTGATATTGATAATGACAAAGCCATCGTGTAGAGTGATTCCAGCAAAACAGAACTTGGAGTAACACTCATGGAGCAGGGCCAACCAGTTATATTTACAACAAAATTGTTGACACAAGCTGAGTGATGCTGCACACTGATTGTATGACAATGCCTGGCTATTGCCTTTGCTGTGAGTATTTTAACCTTTTCAGGAGAGAGAAAATATACAGTCTCACCACAAACCACTTCAAAACAACGTTCTCAAACTTTGCTTCTGCCTGCCCCAAAACATTTGTAAAGAATGTTAGTTTGTTTGCAGTGACATTACTTGGATGCAAATTACAAGCAAGGGAAGCAAGTGTACATCATGATTTGCGTCCTGAGCTGTACTTCATTTGATGAGATTATAATGTAGTAGGAAATCATCTTGATCTAACAATAAACAAAAGAGCAACATGGTCTGGAAGACGTCAAACCAGTAGAGCATTGAATCATATAGATTCAGATAGATAAATGTCTTGTCCGAAACAAACTACACAATGCAACACAACCCTTCAAGTGCTACAAGAGATTGTAATGAAAAAATGGCCTGAAGCCGTCAGGGGCTTATGACACAAGGAAGTATTTGGCATACAGAGACAAAGTGATTGTCCAAGATGACATCTTGTAGAAAGCGACAAAGGTTACTATTGTAAAGAGATGAGAAAAGAGATGCAGAAACACAGCCACACAGGTCTTCAAGGAATTGAGTCTAGTCTGAAGAAGACAAAAGAAGTACTGTTTGGCCAAACAAAAGCAATTCGATTAGGGACCACATCAATGCTGTGCTTGTGATGAACATCAAGCTAAACAAGAAGAATAGTTGTTCATGAATCATGAATTCCATACATCATGGATAAAGCTACTGTGCACCTTTTCACTCTCAATGTATTTGAGTATCTTATCACAGTTGACGGTCATTTAGAATATTGGGAGTTAGACAAATCAATGATGTAAGGATTATTGATGAGCTTGTGGGTGGCACAGTGGCTCAGCAGTTAGCACTGCTGCCCCATAGCATCAGGGACCTGGATTCAGTCCCCCTCTTGGCCAACTGTCTGTGTGGAGTTTGCACATTCTCCTTGTGTCTGTGTGGTTTTCTGCTGGGTGCTCCGGTTTCTTCCCACAGTCCAAAGGATTGCACGTTAGGTGGATTGGCCATGCTAAATTACCCATCGTGTTCACGGATATGTAGGTTAGGTGTGTTAGCCATAGAAATGCAAGGATAGGATACAGGCTTGTATCTGGGTAGGATGCTTTTCAGAGGGCTGGTGTGGGCTCATTGAGCCAAATGGCCTGTTTCCACGTTGTAGAAATTCTATGGAGACTATAGAATGCCTGAAAACATGTGACAGTTATGGTACAATACAGTACAGCACTGAGACTGTCAGTTTTTAAAATCAATTTTAGCCTGGAGCTATGAACTGTGAGCTGAGCTCTGACGGTGACCTTTGGGCCATGAGCAGCAGTACGCTTTTAAAACAGAGAATGATCAAACCAATATTTTCTTATGAGAGCAAGCCTGGAATTTAATTGCAGGTTGATTCTTGATCAAAGAACACTCTAGATATTTTGGCTCTAGAGATGCATGATGTTCATCCAGAGTTTGTTTTCCTTTATTCATTCGCAAGATGAGGGCATCGCTGGCTAGGCAGCATTTATTGCCATCCCTAATTTCCCAGAAGGCAGTTGAGAGGCAACCATATTGTTGCGGGTCTAGAGTCACATGTAGATCAGACCAGATAAGGATGGCAGTTTCCCTCCCTAAAGGGCATTAGTGAGTTTTGAGAAGATTTGTAGCTCAGGTGAGTTTCTGGATGTGAGTTTGCTCGCTGAGCTAGAAGGTTAGTTTTCAGATGTTTCGTCACCATTCTAGGTAACATCATCAGTGAGGCTCCGGTGAAGCGCTGGTGTTATGTCCCGCTTTCTATTTATCTGGTTAGGTTTCCTTGGGTTGGTGATGTCATTTCCTGCATTGGTGATGTCATTTCCTGTTCTTTTTCTCAGGGGATTGTAGATTGGCTCCAAATCAATGTGTTTTTTGATGGAGTTCCGGTTGGAATGCCATGCTTCTAGGAATTCTTATGCGTGTCTCTGTTTGGCTTGTCCTGGGATGGATGTGTTGTCCCAATCAAAGTGTTGTCCTTCCTCATCTGTATGTAAGGATACTAGTGATAGTGGGTCGTGTCTTTTTGTGGCTAGTTGATGTTCATGTATCCTGGTGGCCAGCTTTCTAGAACCTTCCAGCTCAGTGAGCAAACTCACATCCAGGGCATTAGTGAACCAGATGAGTTTTTCCTCAACAATCAGCAATGGATTCATGGTCATCATTGGACTCCTATTGCCAGATATTGATGCCAGGTTTCGAACCTAGGTCCCCGGAACATTATCTGGGTCTCTGGATTAACAGTCCAATGATAATACCACTAGGCCATCACCTTCTCTATTAGACTGCTGTTAGAATGTTATCAAGGACCTGATAAAAAGACAACCAGTCTAACAAAGAGCAACCAAAGCCTGAACTGGTTTTTGAACTGTGTTCAGGTCAAAAGGGTTGTGTCTTTGAAAGCTATAGGTCACATACAGGAAAGCTACAGCTGCCTAGTTGCCCTTTCATTATCAACCTTTTGAAGGTTCAGATAATAGAATATCAGGTATAAGTATGAAATGAATGCTCCTAGGAGCCTCCTAGCAGCTATTTGCATGCATCTGACACCAAGCAATACACAATTCCATATGCTTGTGATGTTGCGAATCATGGACCCTGCTTAAGTGCACTGACCACTATATCTCTTTTATTTTTATCTTTCAATTTATCCCTTAATTGAGTCTTTTTGTCTGCCTTTCTTCACGTGATTGGAAGCAAGAATTGAAGAAGATTGGACTTAAATCAGGGCACTAGTTAGATTACCTTGTTTAACTTTGCTCTGTTATGAATAAATTGTTATTATTTTGTTTAAGATATTAACCTGGTGTCTGGTATCAGTTATTCACAAAGTCTGGTATTGGTTATTTTAAGAAGTCTGGTTAGGAGCTATTGGGATTAATTTTGAGGTTCACTGAGTGTTTTGATTTAAATGTGTTGCGAATACAGAGATAGGGAGTCTGATTTAATTTGGCTGTCGATCTCTGTGTTCACAACAGACGTATTCCATAAGTGGTGATGAGCAACAGCTGCCTTCACTTCACAAGTGAGGAACCCAGACACTTGATAAATTAATGAGATTCAGCAGTGCACATCATTTCCGTACTATCTGTTTCCCCCTCCGCATAGTAAGACTAATGCAGCAACAGAAGCTACAAAAGCGATCATAGGAAGATAGGACCTAGGAAGAAGAGTAGGCCATTCAGTCCTTCAGTCCTGTTCTACTAGTCAATGAAGTCATGGCTGATCTAGTCAGGGTCTCAACTCCAATTTCCTGCCTGGCCCCTCAGCCTTCATCACTTCTGGCAGTTAAAAATCCAACTATTAAATTAGATTCCCTACAGTGTGGGGACAGGGGTCCTGGCCCAACAAGTCCACACTGCCCCCTGGGGCACATCCCTACCCTCGAACACCATGGCCGATCCACCTAACCTGCACATCTTTGGACTCTGTGAGGAAACTGGAGCACCTGGAGGAAACCCATGCAGACATGTGGAGAATATGCAAACTCCACACAGACAGTTACCTATGGCTGGAATTGAACCTGGATCCCTAGTGCTGTGAGGCTGCAGTGTTAACCACTGAGCTACCGTGCTGCCCTGCCTATTGGCTGTAATTAAATTCAATATCCCAGCTTCCAATGCTTTCTGAGAAAGCGAACTCTACAGAAAAACAATATTTCTTCTCATCTCCATTTTAAAAATAATGCCACTTATTTATGTCATTTCCTGTTCTTTTTCTCAGAGGATGGTAGATGGGTTGCAAATCAATGTGTTTGTTGATGGAGTTCTGGTGGGAATGCCATGCTTCTAGGCCACTTATTTATAAACTATCTCCTGGTTCTGGTCTCTCCTACAAGGGGAAACATTCTCTCCAAACCCACTTAGTCTGATGTGTTTAAATAATATCACCATTCATTCTTCTAAAGCCAGCAGGTAGGCCTAATTTGTTCAAACTTTCTTCATTAGATAACCTTTCATGCCAACAGTGAGTACACCTTCTCTGAACTGCTTCTAATGCAACTATATCCTTTTTTTCAAATAAGGAGACCAAAATTATTATAGTACTCCAGCTGTGGTCTCACCAAGACCCTGTACAGCTGCAGTAAAATTACCCCATTCCTTTATTCCATTCCCTTTACAATAATTGCAAACATTCCATTCGCCTTCTTAATCACTCACTGTACCTGCAAGCAAAAAAAACTTCCTCGTCATTCACTAGTGTTAAATCAACTAGATCCAGCAGAGATGTGTACAAGGTAAACTCAGTGCAGAGAAACATGTATATTGACGACTTGGTAAAATATCTAGTCCAGAGAATAGCGTCACATTGCAGCCAGCTTACTCTTCAACTAACAAAGCAAAAACTACTGAAATGAGAAGCAGTAAGTGACAAGTTTAAACTGAAATTACAGAAAGTGAACTTTCCCTTTAACATAGTTGCCAAAGCATATACTTTGCATACATGCTGATAGAGAGCTCTTCCTTCTCCTCAATATTTCGCTTTCTCTTTTATCACAATTGTTCATCCCCTTGACTTGTTGGGTTATTTTCACGTCATAAGCAAGCCCATAGATACCCTTTCAGCTAAGACTGCAATTTGAGAGACAGAGAAAAAAATGCTAAATGCTCTGCCAGAACTGAGAGTTGGATAGCTAGTCAGAGCGCAAACATTCAATGCACTTAACAAAAGTCAGCCCTCTTGGCAATTTTGACCTACTGTGAAGAGGCAATCACTGAGTTGTATGCAGTGGATTTGAATGACCAGAGCTATGGATCGTATGCCAAAGGCCAACCTTTACCACAACAGCAAAACTTGGCACGGTTACAACATTGCTCAGAGAAACAGAATCATCTCAGGACCTACATAGAAACATAGAAGTGAAGATTGGAGCAGGAGGACACCATTCGGCCCTTTGCACCTGCTCCATCGTTCATCATAATCATGGCTGCTAATCCTACTTTCTTGCCATAACCTTTGATCCTATTCACCTCAAATACATTCAGGGTTTGGCATCAACTACTTCCAATGAATTCCACAGGCACACCACCTTTTTGGTGAAGAAATGTGTCCTAACCTCCATCCTAACTCATTTATGGATAATAAAATGTGAGGCTGGATGAACACAGCAGGCCAAGCAGCATCTCAGGAGCACAAAAGCTGACGTTTCGGGCCTAGACCCTTCATCAGAGAGGGGGATGGGGAGAGGGAACTGGAATAAATAGGGAGAGAGGGGGAGGCGGACCGAAGATGGAGAGTAAAGAAGATAGGTGGAGAGAGTATAGGTGGGGAGGTAGGGAGGGGGATAGGTCAGTCCAGGGAAGACGGACAGGTCAAGGAGGTGGGATGAGGTTAGTAGGTAGATGGGGGTGCGGCTTGGGGTGGGAGGAAGGGATGGGTGAGCGGAAGAACTGGTTAGGGAGGCAGAGACAGGTTGGACTGGTTTTGGGATGCAGTGGGTGGGGGTGAAGAGCTGGGCTGGTTGTGTGGTGCAGTGGGGGGAGGGGATGAACTGGGCTGGTTTAGGGATGCAGTAGGGGAAGGGGAGATTTTGAAACTGGTGAAGTCCACATTGATACCATATGGCTGCAGGGTTCCCAAGCGGAATATGAGTTGCTGTTCCTGCAACCTTCGGGTGGCATCATTGTGGCAGTGCAGGAGGCCCATGATGGACATGTCATCTAGAGAATGGGAGGGGGAGTGGAAATGGTTTGCGACTGGGAGGTGCAGTTGTTTGTTGCGAACTGAGCGGAGGTGTTCTGCAAAGCGGTCCCCAAGTCTCCGCTTGGTTTCCCCAATGTAGAGGAAGCCGCACCGGGTACAGTGGATGCAATATACCACATTGGCAGATGTGCAGGTGAACCTCTGCTTAATGTGGAAAGTCATCTTGGGGCCTGAGATAGGGGTGAGGGAGGAGGCATGGGGGCAAGTGTAGCATTTCCTGCTGTTGCAGGGGAAGGTGCCGGGTGTGGTGGGGTTGGAGGGCAGTGTGGAGCGAACAAGGGAGTCACGGAGAGAGTGGTCTCTCCGGAAAGCAGACAGGGGTGGGGATGGAAAAATGTCTTGGGTGGTGGGGTCGGATTGTAAATGGCGGAAGTGTCGGAGGATGATGCGTTGTATCCGGAGGTTGGTAGGGTGGTGTGTGAGAACGAGGGGGATCCTCTTAGGGCGGTTGTGGCGGGGGCGGGGTGTGAGGGATGTGTTGCGGGAAATACGGGAGACGCGGTCAAGGGCGTTCTCGATCACTGTGGGGGGAAAGTTGCGGTCCTTAAAGAACTTGGACATCCGGGATGTGCGGGAGTGGAATGTCTTATCGTGGGAACAGATGCGGCGGAGGCGGAGGAATTGGGAATAGGAAATGGAATTTTTGCAGGAGGGTGGGTGGGAGGAGGTGTATTCTAGGTAGCTGTGGGAGTCGGTGGGTTTGAAATGGACATCAGTTACAAGCTGGTTGCCTGAGATGGAGACTGAGAGGTCCAGGAAGGTGAGGGATGTGTTGGAGATGGCCCAGGTGTGCCCAGGCAACCAGCTTGTACTCCTTGACCTGTCCGTCTTCCCTGGACTGACCTATCCCCTCCCTACCTCCCCACCTATACTCTCTCCACCTATCTTCTTTACTCTCCATCTTCGGTCCGCCTCCCCCTCTCTCCCTATTTATTCCAGAACCCTCACCCCATCCCCCTCTCTGATGAAGGATCTAGGCCCGAAACGTCAGCTTTTGTGCTCCTGAGATGCTGCTTGGCCTGCTGTGTTCATCCAGCCTCACATTTTATTATCTTGGAATTCTCCAGCATCTGCAGTTCGCATTATCTCTCTCCTAACTCATTTAGCCTGAATCCTCAGACTGTGACCCTTGCTTCAAGACACACCGACCATCAAGAATCCTCTCTGCATCTGCCCTGTCAAGTGATGTCAGAATTTTATAAGTCTGTATGAGATCCCCCATCATTTATCTGAATTCCAGTGAAAACAATCCCGACCCAGTCAATCTCTCCTCATACATCAGAACCGCCATCCCTGGAATCAGCCTGGTATTCCTTTGCTGTGCTGCTTTGAGAGAGACTCTGAACTTTCGTGAGCTGAAAAGCCAACTATAGCTCTTGTGCAAACCATGAAAAGAACTGAACACCATAAAAGATTTTGGGAGATGGTAGGAACTGCTGATGCTGAAGTCTGAGATAACAAAGTGCAGAGCTGGATGAACACAACAGGCCAGGCAGCATCAGAGGAGCAGGAAAGCTAACGTTTCAGGCCTAGACCCTTCTTCAGAAAAGGGTCCAGACCTGAAACATCAGCTTTCCTGCTCCTCTGATGCTGCCTGGCCTGCTGTGTTCATCCAGCTCTGCACCTTGATATATCAAAAGATTTTGGAAGCATTTTTTTTTCCATTTTTGGACTAGAGTTTGTAATTGGAGCAGGGAAGCTTTATGGAGAGAATGTCAAGGCACACCTTGGTCAGAAAGCCTAATTGATCTTATGTCAATCAGGCAGCTGGATTTTCTGCCAAAATGACTAATGCAAACCAGGGCGTCTCACCCAGCTGGAGCAACTGGTGAATCAGAGACTGGCTGGTTGTTTGGGAGGACGATTCTAGGGCTGGTGACCACAGAGACAGTGGTCAGATGTTAGGGCAGTGGAGCTGGCTGTTAATAGATCCTTTCTCTCAAACCTGGATCCTTTCTCTCAGCCTTGCACAAATTGGTGCAACTCAAGGGACTCCCTCCACATTCCCGTAAAACTAATGGTCTGAAGTGGAAATAATTACAGATCCGATCCATAAGTGATTTCTCATTGGCCATTTAAAGTCTCTGGTCACTGGGAACTGCGGTCGCTGCTGAGACTGTATCCAGTCCTCAAATAGAGCGTCGCTGGAGGCAGACTCTGAGGTTAGTGTGGGAGGGTGAGAAAAGGGGTTGGGAAGGCCTGAGGGGGTCAGGTAAAGGGACAGGAGTAAATGGGGAGGGCATTGTTGGGGAGTATGTTCAGAGTGCCCCAGGGACCATGAAGGAGGCAGCAGCCCCTCAACCCCTAAACCTTACCCATGCCAATTGCCAGCTTGAGCGGTGAAAGCGGCCAGGCTTTTTCGTGGATGTTAATCTCTGCCTGACAGGACCAACGTAGCAGCATTGGTGGGAGTAGATGTTCCAGTCATGTTGCACTCCCTCAGTACTGCACTGAATGTGTCAGCCTAAGATGGTGGGCTCAAGTTTCTAGCCCAGATTTGAGAACGCAGCCCATCAAGCCAAGGCTGACACCAGAATATGAATCAGCAATAGTCTAATAAATTGTAGAATGGGCTGGAGAGAGAGGCTGAATGGCCAAACCCTGCTTCTATGATTCTAAACTGTATTGGAAAAGTGCCTCTCCAACAGGAAGTATGCTGGATTGGAGAAGGTAGGACTATATCTATATGGTGTGCTCCAATAAAAATATCCCACTTTCCTGCAGAAACGTCAGCTCCACATTTAAATCATGGCAGTTGAAACCCTTGACCTGACCTCCACGTAGCTTCTTTAAGGATCTTTTTCTGGTGTGTATTTTCTTTTCCACATGTGCTCCGCAGACTTTGGCTAATTTGTTTTAAGAGTTTCCTACACTCAAGACATGTTGGTGCTGTAAACTGGCACTGGCCACAAGTGCTATCAGGGTCTGGAAGGAAGCCAAGGCAGTGTAGTGCAGGTGCCTGCTCCTTAGAGACTGCTCCAGGGCAGCCCTTCGGAAATGAGCAACTCATTTCCCCCCAGCTTGTTCTCCAGAGGGACACAATGCTGATGCCCTAATGGTGAAAGGTACTCATTTCAATGTGAAACCACCTGCACCCCCCCAGTCCCTTAACCTCTCTGAGTAAATGTTTTGATAATAATAAGTTATAACTATAATGTTTAACATATGTTTGGAAAAAATTTCCAGACAGTTCCCTCCAAAGACACCCTTCAACTACTGTTAAAACCACTGTTTTCATAAAAACTGAAAGTGGGGATGGGGCTGTGGAGGGGGGTGTGCGGGCTAAGTCTCCTGCCTTTAGAGTTTTATAGGCGAACAGACATTCTGTACTGCAAAAACTGCTACAATAGCTGTGCGGAATTGGAATGGTTCATGCTGTAACACAAATTTGCATCTATCTTACGAGCAAATGCTCCTGTTTTGCTTTTACTCTTTGCTCAAATTAAGAATCCTTTCCCCTCATTGTCTCCCTTTCAGCCCTCAAGCTGGAGATGTCAGACTTCCAACAGAAACTATCATCGTCTAGCGTCTTTCCCAAGAGACTATTCTTCATGTTTGAGCAAAGGTTTGATTTGCTATTACACAGAATTAAATTGTGTTTACTGCACAGAAGCAGGCCATTTGACCCATCTAGTTCTTGCTGCTATTTGTGAAGCACGTGAGCTTCCTTCCATTGAACTCTGTCAAGATGTCCTTTTATTTCTCTCCCCTTCATGTACATATCTAGCTTCCTCTTAAATGCATCCAAAAATTGACCAGAATTACTCTGTGTGGCAGTGATTTCATCATTTCTACCAGTTCCGGTGTTATGGCGTTTCTCTTGCAGACACTGTTGGATTTATTTTTATGGTCCTTAAATATCCCCACAAATGGGAACATCTATCCTGTCAAAATGTTCCACAACCTTAGTGATTACTATAAAATCATTCCTCAACCTACTCTCTTTTAGAACCAGTTCAGTATTTTGTCTGGAAGGTCTCAGCCTTATCCATCTCCTGCGCACCTCCTCTTATACTCCATATCCTTTCCATGGTATGAAGACCAAGATTTTGCACAGCATTCAAGTAGTGGTCTATTCATGGTCCGCCTGAACTGGATGATCCAAATCAGAATAATGGAAAGAGAACTGTCCCATTAGATTTCCACATCAGGAGCCATTTGAAGTGATTGAAAACAGAAGTATTTTGAACACTTTGACTTGGGCTGGTGTTTTATTGGAATTGTAATTTGTGAGGGGTTGTCTTGCAATGTATTTCCCAACATTTGGTAATGCAGACCATTGATTCACAAACACTATCTTGCAAAATGGGCATCTAGGGTTGCCATACAATTGTGAGAATTATGGTAATAGTGTAAAATTGTTCAGGCTTTTCTCTTTACTTTAAGGTCTTATGATTAAGGTCATAGTTTTCCAGTCCCAATGAATAGGAACTGAGCTGGGAGCGTAGAAAAAAGTCGCATCATGATCTCGTACCTCTGCTTCTGTCCTCCTTCATTTTCCAAATGGAAAGGAGAGAATGTTTCAGTCCTATTAATGAGATACTTAACGTCACTGTGGACTCATTAAGAATCTGTGCCAGAGAAGTTTTAAAAGGAGTTTCATTGACACAGTACAGTCTTTAGCAGTTGTCAGGTATCAGACCAGTTAGTGGAGACAGGGACAGGTTTAGCTGTAAGTTTATTTGAGAAGGTACATTTTCAAGTGGCTCTGGAGGGGCTGAAAGTGGCTGAGGAAATCTACACCAGTATAGAAAAATTTCACTGACTTAAAGAACTCATCATGAATCTACCCAGCCTGGGGCTCCAGGCTTCCTGCTACCCTCCACATGTGGGAAATGTTAACTTTGCCAACTTTCGTCCAAAAACCTTAATGTGTAAAATGATAGCAACAATAATGACTGACGATGCAAGTTACAACATTGCACATTTATTAACTGACCTGCTCCTGGGTTTTCCCGAGGGTAGCCCATATGTTGAATTAGGCAACAAAAGATTTTCAGATATCCAAGGGTTTTGAATCATTCACCCAATTAATGAAATTGCAAGCTCTGCCAAGAGTCTGCCTTTTTAAAAATGAAAATTACATTTTGAAAACCCGCCATCAAGTTTTGAAATGAGCCAAATAAGAATAAACGAGCACTGGTGACTAGGGGCAGTGTAAAAATAACAAAACCAAAAAGGAGATGCAACCAGGGAGTGGCCAAATCAAAATGAAGTTGGTGGGTGAAATAACAGCCCCCTGAAAGAATTTGGCTTTCTTTTTTGATCAACCTGTTCAGTGATGTAATTACGCACTTCAGCTAAGGACGGACCAGCTGGGATTGAACCCAGGTCTAGAGATAGGAACATTACCACTGTATCACAAAGCTGAAGAATTTAGCTCTCTTTTTTATACCCAGAAGTGCTCTTCAAATGACTGAATTTCTATTCCATCACCAAATCATCTATGGTATTAAAAATCTAACCATTATATACAAAGTCAAATGAGCATAAACTGCTCTCAGTCAATTCTAGACCTGTCCTGGCTGACCCATAAAGGGTCCTGCATTTTTAACACTGACACCCGATTCCCACACTCTTGCTGGCTCATTGGATGACAGATATCAGGAGGTTTGGTGAAGCCTCCTTGGTCCTTACCACCAGCTGGGTGTTGGAAGATATGCAGCTTTATACTGTTTTGCTAAATTATGAACTCACCTTCCTTGACCATTGGGAGTGAGACCTGAGCTCAGAACCTGTGGGTGTGAAACAGGAACTTGACCCACTATGCCACAGGACATCCATCAATCTGCAAGGGGATTGGCTTTATGAGCCTATTTTACTCTGTCAGACAATTAAGTGGAGATTCCTACTATAAAAGGAAGCTGACACAACAGTTGAAACCATTCAGATATATTAACAACTAGATAGCTAATGTTTTTCACAGTTGGTGAGACACTATTCTGTTCAATGCCCTCTCTAAACCTTTCTGCCCATCCACTTCTCTCTCTTCCTTTTAAGGCCTTCCTTACAGCTACCTTTTAACTAAGCATTAGGTCACTTTCATTTGTTTGTTTATCTCAATGTCAATTTTGATTCTTTCTGGTCCTGTGATGTATTCAGGTTGATAAGCTACCAGGTTACCTCCACAATAACTAGACCATCTGAAAGCTTTGCCCTTTGTTGAATGGAGTCCATTGAGTGTATGTAAAACAGAAATATGTAGGTTCTTGATTAGTAAGGGGATCAAGGGTTACGGGGAGAAAGCAGGAGAATGGGGTTGAGAAACATAGCCATGATCAAATGGCACAGCAGACTCGATGGGCTTAATGGCCTAATTTCTGCTCCTATATTTTATGGTCTTATAAAAGTAATAATACATTTCAACATCACTTTCTAACATTCCGCCATCTCCTCCAAGGCATTAAGCAATACTGACGTGTGGAAGCTATGCTGTGGAGTCACATCCATCTGAGATGATGCTGAGCGCTCAGGTAAGAAACTCATTCCCTACAAAATCGTGAAGGGCATCTATGGATATAAAGATAAAGTCCTGTTCTCTTGTAACACCATAAGATATAGGAGCAAACTTAGGCCATTCAGCCCATTGAATCAGCTCCAACATTCAATCATTGCTGATATGTTTCTCAAGCCCATTCTCCTGCCTTCTCCCTGTAACATTTAATACCTTTATTAGTCAAGACCCTATCTATCTCTGTCTTAAATGCACTCAACAACTTGGCCTCCACAGCCTGCTGCAGCAATGAGTTTCACAGATTAACCATCTCTAGCTGAAGAAATTCTTCTTCATCCAGGTTCTTAAGTGTCACCCCTTTGCCCTGAGACTGTGTCCTCGGGTGCTAGCCCCTCCCATTAATGGAAACATATTCTTCATGCCCACTCTGTCTAGACCTCTCAGTATTCTGTAAATTTCAAACAGATCCCCTTTTCTAAACTCCATCGAGTACAGACAGTGGATCCTCAACCATTCCGCATAAGACAAGCCCTTTATTCCCCGGATCATTCTTATAAACCTCCTGTGGACCCCTCCAAGGGCCTTCCTTAGCTAGAGGGCGCAAAACTGCTCACAATATTCCCAATGTGGTCTAACCCAAACCTGAAATAGCCTCAGAAGTGGATCTCTGCTCTTGCATTCTAGCCCTCCAAAATTAATGTCAATATTACATTTGCGTTCCTAACTGCCAACTGAACCTGCATGTTAACATTAAGTGAATCCTAAACTAGGACTCCTAAGTTCCTTTGTGCTTCAGATTTCTGAAGCCTTTCCCCATTTAGACAATAGTCTACACTTCTATTCTTTCTACCAAAGTGCATAATCTCACACTTCCCACATTGCAACTCATCTGTGACTTCTTTGCCCACTCTCCTGGCCTATAAGTCCTTCTGCAGCCTACCCCCTTCCTCCAAACTACCTGCCTCTCCACTTAACTTTGTGTCATCTGCAAACTTAGCAGCAATGCCCTCAGTTTCTTTGCCCAGATCATTAATTTATAATGTGAGTGGCTGTGGCCCAACGCTGATTCTTGAATTAACTAATGGCGATTTAAACTGAAAGTCACCACTCCTCAGGCAAGTGGGGAAGTTGAGAAGGCAGTTGAATTTATTGCTTTTGGCCTCACTCTGCATTGTAAACCATCTGTCCAGCCAACTGAACTAACCAACCTCCTCTAGCTATGAAGCTGCACTGAAGAAATGAATATGCCTTGAGAAAGTGGTTGTCCCTGGATACACCCAGAAATTAAGGCACCAGGTAACAGAACATTACTACAGTATAAGTGAATGAGTTTTACCTTTCCAAAAAAAGGAACCTCTGTAGATCTGATGATCATGCACTGTCACTTCGCTAGACATAGTAGACATTGGGGGAAAGTATTAGAACAACATCATAAACCAGAAGAGCCACTGTTTGAAGTCCCAGCCTCTGGTGCATCAAGACTGGCTGCAACTACTTTTGTTGTTTTGCCAGGGATCGCACCTTTACATTTGGAGAATTGAGAGGATGCAATTCAAGTATCTTTGTGAACCACTAACGCAAAAGGCACATTGTCTCCTGTCGCTTATTTTTCAAGGCTCCTTATTGTCCCTGTCAGCTCAGCCTCCAAACATTAAAGTCTATTTATAAAAATAGGCCACAGAGAAAGGCAACAGGACTCTGCTACAGCTGCAGTGTGCAGTCCTTAGCCAGCAAGGGAAACAGCAATGGTGGGAAAAGTCGGTTGGAGAAGCAGTCATCAGTGAGGAACTGAAGGATACCCATGGGTATTAACCCTTTGAAGTGATCTGAATCTCCGTCATAATTTACTGCAAACAATCTTGTGCTAAATGTTCAGTTAATGGTGTGACAGCTGGTAATCTCCTCATGCCTGACCAGTGTTTACCCTTCATGTGTAACTCTACAGGAGAGAGAGAGAGCGAGAGAGATTGTGTTGACGGGCTTTTGGACAGTGGATCCTGCTCCCGTTCTCATCTGATGGACTTTCCAACAGGGGTTGCTAAACATTAGCTCAGTGTTGATAGTATGGAGCATGATAATATTCCCCTTCTGCAATGCAGACCCAAAACTGAACAAAACCGATGCAAAACCGAGTTTGTTTTGCTTCCTCAATGACATGAGAGCTCACTGCTCCCTGAAACCTTACTCCAAGGGGCAGTTTAGAAAGAAACAGCCTTATGAACAATAGGGACTCACTGCTGAATCAGTTTCCATCTTCATTTGATGGACACACAAATGCTTTCCAGTGGGAACCATTAGCGAACAGGAGCAGGAACCCTGGCTGACTGATTTTTGTCTGGATGGAGATGTTTAAAACTACCAGTCCTGCAGGATAACAGAGTGTTTGTCCTTAAGTACTTGTGTTCCAAAGAAAGGTTTTTACTATATCCTCCGGTAGATATATACATAAACATACACAGTCTGGCAATGCACCAATGGTGGGATGATCATTGTTCCATCTTTCCTGACTACCTATGGGACAGTGGAGCCTCCTCTTTGTGGCTTATGCAGTGTTGTCAACTCAGGTTGGGTGTTTCCTCACATAAACCCTCATCACCAGGAGCCTGCCTCCACCTCTGCCATTTATCACCTGAGTTCATCATCATGCTGCCCAACCGTTCCGCAGCCAATCAGAAAGTGAGGGGGCCTCATCGGCCAATTGGATGACTGCCAGTCAAATAGTTCTTCTTTCACACTTGTCCAATGTTTTTTAAACTCTATAAGTGTTTAAAGAACAAAGACAATTTTCTTTTTTTAATGCCCTTGACGGTTTTCACCTGGGTGTTGCTTGTCACTGGGCCTGGAATTAAACTTCAATTCCTGGAGACTCCAAGGCAATCCTGGAGGGTTGGCAACCAAAGGCACGTGTGGAGCCGGAGATTGCTGATTAAATCCAATTTGACCTGAGTTCAGGGAGTTCTTAATAGCTCCCAGTGGTTCCGTGGGACAGGAAGATGTCATAGAAGTATAGGAAGGAAAGCACGCAGAAGGCAGACCTGTAAAGACAGTCTCCAAGTGGTTAGTTCTGGGTCAGAGCCAGGCTGATGATGGGCTGGGATTAAGGTCCCAGTTTTGTTTCTATGTGTAATTTTAAAATAGTTCAGCCATTCCATGCTACTCCCCACCTCAGAACTTCAAAAGGGAAAAAAAATCCTTAATAAGATTGCTAAGCTTCTCTAAACTGTGTTTCTCAGGCTTTGCAGTGTTCTGCTAAGGATAAGAATATTGCTGAATATTAACCAGACACACCAGGTGAACTGCTCTCAATATCTTGAAATTAAATGAAGTCAATCTGCTTCTTGCAGCTGAGTTTTATTGAAGAAGTGTTACAGGCAATGCTTTGGAAAGAAATATCCACAGTTCAAAACTCAATTGTTAACACTTCAATGGCCAACACGTCTTCTTAAGTAGAAATCTTATCGTGGCAACTCTCTTTTTGTCAGAGAATTTCTTCAGTCTTTTGCTGGGGTTTGAGTGGACCAATCCTAACTGCCCACAGCTGCACGAACAAAGTGACGGTGCTGCAGTGGGCTATTCAACTCTAGGGGCATCACAGCAGAAAACCCAAACACACGCTTGTTTGACAAATCCTATACTGCTGACGTATAGGATACATTATCAGTGATCAGCACTTCTGTCGGGTTACAGAGAGTTGGGGCCTGTGCAGCGGGCCTCTCAGAATGTGTCCTCCTCCTTACTACTGCCAATATTGTAAACAATTTGATAAAGTTTCATGCTTGTAAATATCTGCTCCAGGCTGATCTCTGAACAATCTCACAGCAGTCAGTTCCCACCATCCAATCAAAACTATGGATCCACTATGATTGTGATGGTCAAACGCTCTAAATTGGAAGAAACCCATCTACTCATAAACAATATCCTCATCGGCATAAAGTTCCCCAGGGAAGAGGAGAACAACAATAGACTTCTCTTCCTGGATGTAGTAGTCAAATATATGGCCAATGTTGAACTCCAGACCAGCATACACAGGAAGGCCTATACACATATGGATCAGCTACTCAACTACAAAAGCAATCATTTCAATAGCCACAAATGGACATGCATCAGAACGCTGTTCAAATGAGCCGCAACACACTGCAGCACCCTGGAGCTACACAAAGCCAAGGGAGAATATCTATGTAGTTTCTTTAGAAACACTGGTTACCCAAAAAGCATAGCCTGTCAATACCTACACAACAGACCATAACAGTAAGGCATAACACCAGTCAGCCTACATGCATTAAGGACACAGCTGAAATGATCATCAAATTACAGTGTTCCCCAGGAATCATGGTAGCCCACAAGCTGATGGCTACACTACAACAGCCACTGATGAGAATAAAGGACCCAATAACCACAATTAACAGAGCCAATATTATTCACAAGATACCATGCAAAGACTTCCAAAAACATTACATAGGGTAAACCGAAGGAAACTAGCCATCAGGATTCACAAACACCCACTAGCTATCATGAGACAAGACCAACAATCACTCATTTCAATACACATGGTTCTTCAATCAGAAATCCCAATCCAACCTGGCCCCTTCATTTTCTTCTTTACTATGCAGTAGATAGGGGAATATTTAAATGAACCAAATTATTCCCGCCTCCTAACTGCTTCTCAAAGAACTAAAGCTCTTTAAAAAAGAGATTGCACGCTTTACAGGCTTAGCAGATACCAAAATTACTTTTCAGCCAGTGAAGTGCTTTTGAGGCCTGTAGACACCCTTGTAACGCAGGAAATGGGGCAGCTCATTTACTCGCAGCACGATCTCACAGACGGCAGGCTGATGGTGCCTACCTCTTTTCGGTGCTTTCATCTGAAAAATAAATATTCACCCCGAAACCAAGTAATGGTTCTGCCCGTTGTTTCAAAAGGTTGAAAGGGAGCTTCTACAGCCAGCCAAATGGTTTGATGTCTCACCTGAAAGACTTCAGCTCCCTCCGTTCAACACTCAAGCCTCAGTCTGCATTATGGACGTTTGAGTCTGACGATCGCCGCTGTACATTTCTCTTCTGAGTGTAGGGTGCTTTTTAACTCCCATTTGCTCTCAGGATGTGGGACTATCTAACAAGGCCAGCATTTGTCATTCAGCATGAATTGCCCTTGACCTGCTAGGCCATTTCTGAGGGCATGACTTTTGACGAAGAGTCAACCACTTTTCTGCCAATCCAGTATCACACGCAGACCGGACAGGTCCAGAAATCCAAAAATTCTCCTCTATAGGACATGAGCAATTTCATGCCTAAAATTCGTTGATACCAGGTTTCAGTCCAACAGGTTTATCTGAAATTACAAGCTTTCTGAGCACTGCCCCTTCGTCAAGTGAAGTGACTTTGCCTGACAAAGGGGCAATGCTCCTAAAACTTGTGATTTCAAATAAATCTCTTGGACGATAACATGGTGTCACGTGACTTTTGACATTGTTCCTCCATCCCCTCCCCCCAATCCGGTTCAACACCTCATACCATGGCTACCATTATAGAGACCAGCATTTTAATTTCAAACTAAGTAAATAATTGCATTGACTTACCAATTAATATGCAGGGGGTTAAACTTTAGTCTCCAGAGTACAATTAATTTCAGGCCTCTGTAAAATTACCTCTTCATCTCCATTCCCTTGCTGGTATTTGTAGAGATCACCTTTAACTTATGCAGTAATCAACTGTAGAGTAGCTCAGGAAAACGGCTTTCTTCACCAAACAGACCACTTGGTTTAATCTTCCCCACAGCTCCTTCCAGGCCCTGAAATCCACCCAGATGGCTTCTCAAATCCCAGCTGTACTGCGTGGAAAATGTAGTAAATTCTATCACAATGGCTGCAGGCAGTGAATGAGTTAAGGATCGACTGCATCCTCCCATACATATATCCTGTCACCTGTTTTTGTAACATTGGAGGTTGGTTGTTGCCTCTAGGGTCAAGGCCTAGTCTGCTTTCGTCAGTCTCCACATTCAGTGGCGGGGTTGTAGTCTTCCTTTAGCGTTCTGTGGGAGAGCCACTGACAGCAAGTTCCAGTTATTGAGAAATTGCCTCCCACGCAGATTGTTACCCATTCACTGAACTCCTATTAAGTGGTAGGCACATCCTGTGATCAATGCCTCCTGTCCTGTGCCGTAGCCTTACCTAACAAAAAAGCCCCAAAGATCTGCGGATGCTGGGAGACAGAAACAAAATCAGAATTTGTTGGAAAAACACTAGATCCGAAATGTCAAACTCTGCTTTCTCTCCACAGATGCTGCCAGACCTGCTGATTTCTCCAGCAATTTCTAATTTTGTTTTTGTAGTTTTACCTCACGCTCCAGTGCTATACCTGTACTGTGATCTTTAAAACCGAGTTTCGCCAATTTCCATCAACACATTTCAAGGTTTCCTTTTCCAAGAATAGTTAATGTTCCTTTTGCAAAGGCAAAAATGCAGTTGTTTCTCTTTCAGATCTTGCAGGGCAGTGGGTGGCAGAGATATGGGGGTTGGGACGAAAGCTGGTGTGTTGGCCTTCATTGGCCACCCACTTGCCCTCCCATTTCTGCCTCGATTGCCCCCAAGATGGGGCAAATAGAGGCCTAACCTTGAGCTCTACTAACCCAACAGGCAGGCCACTGTGGTTCCCCAGCCAGGTAACAAGTCAATTTTCTTGCCTGCCATGAAAACTGGTAACTGAAGGCATGTTGAGGCCCTTAAGTCATCTCTAATTGATCACTTTAACTGGTGGCAAGTTGAGAAGATGGCCCATGGACCTTCTCACCTGGCATTGCAGTCCGAAGGTGGCCAGAGAGGGCAAGTGACCTTTTAGATCAAGAAAGGTGAGAAATCAGTCGCTAGCAAGAAGAAGCAGGAGATCTCCAATTTGGCTGCAGAAGCTGGGAAAACTCTCAAAAGTACCATGTAGCCATCACTTGGTTGTTAAAACTGTGAAAAACTCTGAAAACGTGGGAAAACCCAGTGAGCAGTACAGCAGACATGCTGTATGACAAACAAACCAATTTGAAAAGCTTGAAAGCAATAGGTCACCACAAAGCACTCTGTTAATGCAATTTACAGTTGCATTGAAGATTTTGAAACGGTATTAAACCAACAGAGCTTTAAAAATCTGTCCAGGAAAGAAAATATAATGCAAAGTCTAGCAAGCTCTACAACCATACATTTTAACACAATTGGCAAATACAACCTTAAATAGCTGCAGACCTAAAGCAACATTAAAATGTTATAAATTTAAAATACCTTTACTGTGACAAGATTAATGAACTCATTGAAAAGAAATGGAGAAGATATAACACTAATATATTGAGGGTCAGGGAAGGACCATAGAGAGAACACGATTGGGCTTCATGGGGGCCATTGTTCATGGGATACAGCATTTCCTCAAAATTAGGAACAAAGTCTGAAGCTGAGCGAGTGAATCCACTTTCAATGGGTTCAAATGTTATTAACAGACAAAACATCAAAGAGAAAACAGACACTTTTGAATATATCATAAAAGGATTTGATAATTGCTTTAATCTAAGAAGAAATAAAATTCTTGAAAGATTAAGAATTAACAGGTTTTCAGGAAAGTCTGTAGACAATTGCATCAATGACTTTTATAGATTAGTGGAAACTTGAGAGTATAGCTTTTTCGAATTAGAATTTATAGTTACAATTGGCAACTTCAACTTCAGTTCTGGACTCTGTAAGTGATATCGACCTTACGCATTCAAACAACTCTGACACTTTCTGATTTGCTGACAGCTTTTCGGCATAATTGACTGGGGAGACAACCTTTGAATATTCATGCTTTGCATCCTCAGTTGAGATGTTCAACATCACTAGAGACACATTTGATTGCTATTTGTGGATTGGGAGGCCAGATGCTAGAATTTGGTGTTTGTAAAATATTAATGTTTGCAAAATGCTAGGGGGTAAAGCATGGCATGGTCTCTTTAAAAGATTATGCTACTTCCATGCTTAGATATGACTGTGAGCAGTTTTAAAGTTTGCAAGTAGAGAGAGTGCTCAAATTGAAACATTTGTATTGACAGGCCATACCGTTAGCAGATCAAACAGCGTTTTTACAAAGACAACAGATTTTGAATTCAGCCAATTAATTTGAACCAGGCACTTAAATACCAAAACCTCATTAAATTTGAATCTGATGGTTTTGACAACCTAGGACCAATCTGATTACAAGAAATTGATATGTCATGATGGGTATAAAAGAAGGGGGCAGTTGGAAAATCAGCAGAGCTAACTGCCATATGCTAGAGATGACAGCTCTCAGTTCTTAAGAGAAAGCACCGTCCATTCACGGCAGTACCACGGCACTCTTAACTAAGATACCTGTCAGAAGATTTGGCAGAGAAATCATTGCTGACAGATGAATTGACAGAGAAGACACAGAACATTCCAAAAGACATGTAACCTGGCTGTAATTTCGAGAGATTAAACTCTATGTTTTTTTTATTTTATGTATGTAGGATTTGTACTTATTGGGACAGCATACCATTAGAAATGTGTTTTATTCTGGAATAGTTAACAGTTAGAATGGATTTATTCGGTTTGTTAATAGTTTAGTTAATTTGTTCACTGATAGAGTTCAATAAATAAATTGTTACTTGTCAATTGTAAAGTGAGAGTCAGAGGATTTATTTTATTTAATCACCAGAAGTTGCTGAAAGGCAGGTTACACCATTTTTCACACTCCTTTTACAGATTATAGGGCAAGTTGTTCCGCTTTAGGTGCTTCAGTTTTTTACCCCGTGTAGGGCGTTGGAGGAGTGGCAGTCAACCTCCACTCTCTACCAATATTCTCACCACTCTCTGGGTGAAGACATTTTTCAAGGAATTATTAGTGACAATCCTACGCCTATGGCCATAGTTCTGGCCCCACAAGCGAAAGTATTTACCTATTCTACGCTTAGCTTATCAATCACTTTCAAAGCTCAAAGTCATCTGTCAAGCCACCCTCAGCCTTCATTTTTCTAGAGAGTGTGATTAAAGTTGTGTGATGAATTGTGCGTGATATATATTATTACTGAGTTTGAATTTCAGAATAGTGGCATATGAGAGTTGGTTTCTTTTGTGGAAGATTTAAGCAAAAGGTCAGAGTGTCCTTCAGGAACAGTGGCCTAGTCAGGTATGTGTCTGGGGCAAGAATCTATAACCCCTGAAGTCTAAACGGAGGGTTGTTCTGTGGGGTTTACAATAGATGTGGGTATACAGAGAAAGAAATTTGCTTGCTTGGAGTTAAAATAATCAAGGATTGTTTCCATCTTAGAAAATGCAGAGATTTAAAGCTTTTACAACAGTTTGGAAGAACCTCATTGGGGGTCAGAAGCAGAAGTTTATGCCCTCGAAAGGAGTACCATACAGTTCAGGGAAAACTCAGTTTCTTTGTGTAAAGGATTAACTTGAGAAAACTCTGGATTAGGAATGTTTGGTTACAAATCTGAAGAAGTCAAACACTGAGAAAGAAAAAGCCGTCTTTTTTTGTGAGTATTCAAGTAAAAAGACTTCATTGTTCATAGGCAGAATGTTGTGGGGGGGAAGTAGTTAAAGTTGAACCTTAAGGATTTGATAAGAAAGGGTAATCTCTCTCAATTTTGAATCGCTGTAATATTGTAGAATAGATAAGATTTTGTTTTGCTGCAGGATCTTTCAAGCTATGTTGAATATTTAGATAGCCTTTGTTTGTTTAATTTTTCTCTTTTGTGTAATAAATTTCTTTTTTATTGTTAAAGAAAATCTTTTGTTTCAGTGAATGGCCAACGTATTAAATTAAAAAATACATTTGATCTGTAAAGCTGGATTTCATTCTGAGATCTGACTTTTCCTTTATTCATTAATTGGGATCATAACAAGAGACAAGGGCCCCGCTAGTTGCAGTGTACAGCCTTTCCTGATGCGTACAGCCTCTTAGCTCTGGGTTTCACCTGCAAGTGAAATAAAATGCATGTGTATACTGCTGACAGAGTGTTTAATAGACATGGCACATTATACTTGCATGTGTAACTCACACCCAAAATTCATCCGTTTAAGATGTATAACTGGATTTTCACCTGGATCTTGCCTGCAGCTGGAACCAAATGGACAGGAAACTTAAAGCCTCAGGTATTTTGTTGCAGCATTGTGGGAATTCTTAGACAGAATTGAAATTTTATTGATATTATCAATGAGAGATCACAACACATGTCAATTCCAATATCTTTTTTCAGTCAAATATTCTGTCTTTACATTTCCTACAACACAGTATTACAATTAAGAATTATATGCAATCTAACTAGCTGTATAATATGGAGTTCATTATAGGGCACTCACACCCCCTCAAGTCAATCAAGATGCAGGAAACGATCTGTTACATTATATCACGCTTCCACCAGACAGACATTAATGTCATTGGTCTTCCACCTTTAACAATGACAACAGTTCTGGCTCCTGTGTTAACCTGCTCTTGATGTATTATTAATAGCTTTTAGACACGCACTCTATAAAAATTCTGAGGCTTGGCTTCCGAGCTTTTGATGGCTTTTTTTTCCTTTCTCAGAAAAGAGAGAGAGAGAACGAGTGAATGAGAGAGAGAAGAAAAGCATGTGTCTGGCAGAAGGGCAAATTGAGTTGGTGGAGGATGAGGGAGCTGATACACAGCAGCTATTGTAATGTTTGTTTAAATGCAGGGGAAACTCTGTATTCCCTTGTGTTGCTGGAGGAATTCAGACAATACAGACAAGACTCAGTCAGGCTGGGCAGCTCGTTCCTGGCTCATGCTCCAGAATCTACAACTCCCCTGCCGGATTAAGGCGGTGGACCCCAGTCGGGGTGAAACTCAGGTTAATTTCTAAATAAAAATTTCTAGAAAAACAGCAGCCTAGTTAAAATAAAATGATATGAAACATTCGACAGTTTCTGTTTAAGTGTCAAATCTTGTCAAATTTAATGTATTTAGATATTTCAATCAGTGATTGAATATTGAGATTCTCCATCCTAAGAAGGTTACAGCTTCTTTGAATCTGTATTAATGGCTTACTGTGTTTGCCAGACTATGAAGAGCACCAGCATTTTCCTGAAAAAAGTCACCTACATTGACTGACAATAAAATGTGAGGCTGGATGAACACAGCAGGCCAAGCAGCATCTCAGGAGCACAAAAGCTGATGTTTTGGGCCTAGACCCTTCATCAGAGAGGGGGATGGGGAGAGGGAACTGGAATAAATAGGGAGAGAGGGGGAGGCGGACCGAAGATGGAGAGTAAAGAAGATAGGTGGAGAGAGTATAGGTGGGGAGGTAGGGAGGGAATAGGTCAGTCCAGGGAAGACGGACAAGTCAAGGAGGTGGGATGAGGTTAGTAGGTAGATGGGGGTGCGGCTTGGGGTGGGAGGAAGGGATGGGTGAGAGGAAGAACTGGTTAGGGAGGCAGAGACAGGTTGGACTGGTTTTGGGATGCAGTGGGTGGGGGGGGAAGAGCTGGGCTGGTTGTGTGGTGCAGTGGGGGGAGGGGACGAACTGGGCTGGTTTAGGGATGCAGTAGGGGAAGGGGAGATTTTGAAACTGGTGAAGTCCACATTGATACCATATGGCTGCAGGGTTCCCAGGCGGAATATGAGTTGCTGTTCCTGCAACCTTCGGGTGGCATCATTTTGGCAGTGCAGGAGGCCCATGATGGACATGTCATCTAAAGAATGGGAGGGGGAGTGCAAATGGTTATCTACCTACTAACCTCATCCCACCTCCTTGACCTGTCCGTCTTCCCTGGACTGACCTATCCCCTCCCTACCTCCCCACCTATACTCTCTCCACCTATCTTCTTTACTCTCTATCTTCGGTCCGCCTCCCCCTCTCTCCCTATTTATTCCAGTTCCCTCTCCCCATCCCCCTCTCTGATGAAGGGTCTAGGCCCGAAACGTCAGCTTTTGTGCTCCTGAGATGCTGCTTGGCCTGCTGTGTTCGTCCAGCCTCACATTTTATTGTCTTGGAATTCTCCAGCATCTGCAGTTCCCATTATCTCTGATACTATTTTAACCTACATTGACTGTGTGCCTTATCGTAAGGTTATACCCAGATATTTCCTCAGCATTTCCTATTAAAATTCCGGTGTGACCTAAGGTTTGCACATATGGTAGCTGAAGGGACCAAAGTATAAAGATTTTCTAGCAATACAGAGCTGGGTGGGAAAGTAAGTAAGATCTGGCAAAGGGGAAAGATTTTAGTGCTGGCTTTAGGACTCCCATGCACAAACCATAGAAGCCCTACAGTACAGAAACAGGCCCAACAAGTCCACATCAACCCTCAGACCCCATATGTCTATAACCCACCTAATCTACACATCTCTGAACACTACAGGCAATTTGGCATGGCCAATCCACTAGCCTGCACACCTTTGGACTGTGGGAGGAAACTGGAGCACCCGAAGGAAACCCACGCAGACACAGGGAGAATGTGCAATCTCTGCACAGACAGTCACCTGAGGGTGGAATCGAACCCAGGTCCCTGGCACTGTGAGGCAGCAGTGCTAACCACTGAGCCACTGAGCCACCCAAACCATTGCAGGTGTTCTATACTTAGTCTTGTTGGCAATGGGACCGGCTCAGCTACTGGAGAATATCTCTTTATTGTCTGCCTCTGTGCTTGTAGTTCAATTAATGAACTGAGCATGAGGAGTAAGTGCTGTTGGTCCAATTGGAGTTTCAGCAGGCCTCACCAGGTGAACTAGAATCCACTGAGTTAGAGAGTGCCTCAATATTGGGCTTCACTGAGGTTCACTCAGAGAAGTAAATAAAAAAAAGATTAAGATCAGAGAGATTCGGTCCTCTGGATGGCCCATTGGATCTTGGAGGGTAACTTTACAATATCACAGACCCCTGGCCACAATGGCTGAATGGCCTGCAACAACTGACAAAGGCTTTGCGTCTCTCCTGGCATGGAGGCTTCACCCGGATGCCATTCCAACTCTACTCCCACTGTTTTACCAACTCGCCCAGCCCAAGGCTAGGAAATCCTGCTCAAAGCGCCTGAAATGGATTAAAGTTGTTAAACTGAGTGGGCTAGAAGTTGGCAGATGGAATATAATGTGGGGAAGTATGAGGTTATTCACCTTGGTTTGAAAAATTAAAAAAAATTAAGTGGTGCGGAAGTATTAAACATTAACGTTTAGGGGGTTTTGGGTTTCCTAGTAGGTGGAAAGCAGAAATACAACTTGCAGATACAACAAGCCTCCAATGAAAAGTAAATGGCCTTTATTGAAAGGATTTGTTATGATCCAGTTGGCATTACTACTGAACAAGTTATAACCCAGAATTAAATCTGGCCAGATGGATCTTAATTTGTTTTTCTTAAATTTAACAATGTGTTCTTTCAGTGAAAAATACAAGGCTACAGATTTAGTTTTAACAATAAAACAGAAGTTTATTACTCAATGTAAATTTTTAAAAAACTAAAATAAAACAAATGAAGCTGTCAAAACATAGCACAGTTTGAACGATTTCAAAACACATAACTAAACAAAATCCCATCTACTCCCCAACACCATCATTTTTCAATTAAACAACATTCAAAGGAATTCCTGCCATGTCAACTCTGATGGTATAACTTCCTGCCACTTCATGGTTCTGGTCCTGTGAGCTGTGAAAACTTCTACCTAGAATCCTCACACAACTGAAGGCTTAGATTTTCTTAGTCTTTAAATAATCTGCAAAATTCTAACCAATTACTCCTGGTTTGGCAGCTTACAAAACTGCACTGTTTTGCTGAGGTGGCTTACTTCTTAACTGTTCTGAACAACCTGTTTTTCTAGGCGAGTTTACATTTGCTTCACTCCTCAGTCGGATCACCTTCAAACTGCCCAAAAGCTTTTGAAATAATTGTTTAAAAAAAAACTTACTGTTCCTAGATTTTGCTACAATGAATAGTGAATGTTTTCTGTTCCCTGTCCTAAATGCCGCAACTTAAATAAATATCCATTATAATTCCAGGGGCCCTTGCATTCATTTGCTCCCTGTAACACGTATTCAAAATCATGGCTGACCTTGTAGGTTTTAAACCTCTTCACAAACTAGACCAACACTCATATGCTACTAATTTAAAATCCAAACTTCAAACTAAATTTTATATATGTAGCAAACTTTCTTTAGATCAGCCTTTACTTAGAGGGTTGCACACTATCTCCGTTTGAACCCAATGCATTTTCAACCTCTGGAAAAGATGGTTTCAGCGATTACTATGGTGTAGGAGTGAGGAAACATGCAGACCTTTTTCACGTACAACAGCACCTGACGACCAAGCCAATACCCACAACAGAGAGGGAACAATGCTCTTACACACTCAAGCATCCGAGCCAAGGATGGCAGTGTCAACTACTGAATCACAGGTGAATTAGTTAACTGGAGGATCTAGGAGTGAATTGACTGTTGCACTTTTTATCTCATGGCTGGAATAGATTATTACTTTTACAATTTTAGTCCTATTTTACTATGATTTGATTCACGTGTGACTGATTGCTTCTACAATATTAATTGACTGATGCCACTATTTTTAAAGAAATTGAAAAGGCTTAATTTGGGAGTATTTTGCAGCAGTCAGCAGATTTGATGAAGAGGTCATGTAGACAATTGGAGTGCATCAATCTCCATATCCTTCTCAGATTTAAAAATTATAAAGTTGGACCCTTAATAATACAACTTAAAATTTTTCACCAAGAATCAAAGGAAAGTTTATCGTTGTCATCCAAACAAAATCTGTTCCATCACAAGACACTAAAAGCAGCTTTCACAGGCTGATCAGTTAAAAATGACAATCTATTAATATGGAATTTTTAAAGTTATACTTTTCCCTCCTTTCAACCTAAATGAATAACTTCACATTTCCCCACTTTATGTTCCATCTGCCTCCTTGTAGCCTTCTCACTGAATCTATCTCAATCTTTTTGCAGCTTCTTTGTGTCTTCCTCACAGATTACATTCCTACGTAGAATGCCAACGAACTTAGATACATTGATCTCTATCTCTTTCATCTAAATTATTGAATGAAGTTGTGAATGGCTGAGGCTTCACCATTGATCCTTATGCACTCCATCAGTCACAGCCTGCTAACTTGAAAATGTCCAACTTGTGACTCAATACTCTCTTTTTCTTGTCTGTTAATGAATTCCTCCGTAGATGTCAATACATTATTCCCATCTCCATGAGACCTTATCATGAGTACTAACCTCCACCATATCTCTGAAGAAAACCTCCTACAACACAGCACAACACTTACACGAATCTGAACCAGCTAGCTGTGGCTTGACCTGTAAAGTAGATGTTGTCTAATTCTCTGGAGCTGGCGAGGTTTGAACTTGAATCTTCTGGCTCAGAGGAAGGGATTCAACCACTATCCCACAAAAGCCGTTCTTGGTCCTAAAGTCATCCTAATGCCAGGCTCCTCTTGCAGCTAAACGTAATTTCTTTGTTGAGTAACAAGTGAGTACATTGATTGGACTGCATGGTCCAAGCTTGCAAATTCAGTCTTGATTCTACTGAGCAATCTCAAGGTCATTCTCAGATTCTGCTGTAGGCATGGGGTGCCCCAAAATGGGGCAGTATGCAGAGCACACAGGAGACGGTTGTAAACATAATGCCCTTTATGTGGAGAGTCTTGGTTTCTATAACACCTTTATAGCGGCCTTATAGATCTGAATTTCGTGCTGAAAAGGTCAAAAATTCTTACTTTGCCGTGAAAAATATCAGTGTTGCAGTTGTTAAGTTGGTAATATCAAGTTTAAACGTGGGTCGACATGGTGTTAAGTAGAATTTCCTTACCCGGTTTTTATTTAAAATTCAGACCTTTGATGCTGAGTAAAAATAAGGAATGAAAACAAACTCTGCACGTCTGAAATCTGATCTGAATCCTTCCAAACTCTCTCTGCATGAAAAATGATAATGGCCAGAGAAGGAACTGTATAACGTAACGCGCAGGAATCAGCAGCCCTGTTAATTAATCTTGCCTCTTATTTTCTTCTGAGGGTTCATAACTTCCTCTTTCCTTCAAATTTCTTGTTTTCTTTCCTCTTTTATTTACAATCCTCTCTCTTCCTCCCCTCAACAAATAGCCAGGTTCCTGTTGGGTTTCAGTTCAATGTGTATGGCACCATCCAGTGTCTTGACCAAATGGACGTTGGTCTAATAGGAGTCTAGAAACTGGGCAGGGCAACTGGACATAGGCAAATGGAAGGGGCCGCACTGGAGGAGCATCACCTTCCAATTCTCATTGAACATCCAAATAACCCTGTAAAGTGGATGAATTGATACCAATCCTAAAACTCCACTGTCCTGTTTTGAGGAATGCTTAGCTTAAGGATTAAATCTTTCTGTCTGTGTGGCTTAATTTGGGGAAAGAGAGATATTTCTTAGGATGTGTGCATTTCTGATAAGGTCGATGTTTCTTGACTATGCATGGTTGCCCTTGTGAAGATGACTTCTTGAACCATTGAGGCTCATGACTTGGGTGATACTCCCACATTGCTGTTAGGAGGTATCACCAGGAATCTCATCTGGCAATGATGAAGGAACAGCAATATATTTCCAAATCAGGATGGAATGTGACTTGGAGGGCAACTTGTGCTATGTCATTTCAGTTACTGATGTATCCTTTTCTAGCTTTGTCTCCATACCTTTTGATTCCTTTAGCCCTATGAACTTTACCTAACTCCTTCTTGAAAACATTCAATATTTCAAAGAACAGTTCAGAAGTAGAAGATGCAGACACAAAGGGAACACCTTAGTAAGAAGTATCAAAATGATCAGAGCAGAAAACTGGCCAAGGTAGGATACAGTTAAAATTAGTCAAAGTCTGGAATTGGGAGTGAGCATGTCACACAAGCTGAGGAATCTCATGACTGCGTGATGCACAACGTCATTAAAATCCTCAAATTGTGTCAAATCCTTTGAAATATCTTGAAAGAAATCCACTTCCTCAGACTGGACTTGTATATCCGGTGACTATTTATCATACAAGGAGAAGAAGACATTGACTGAGAGGTAGAGAGATGGATAAGCAGGAGAATGAACAAAGTCATACTTTTCAATTTAGAAGATAGGTGAAAGGACTGTGTGGATAAACGTACTTTAATTTATGCAAAGGGTGTAAAGGTATCGAACATCAAAAGGAAAGGAGGAACAGAAGTATACCATTCAACCCTGTGAGTTTGTTCCACCTAAATATTGGTCAGCACCATGGGGACAAGATTACATCTTTTTGAATAGTGTTTGAATTTGTATAGCTGGGAAGTCCTCAGTTTAAAATCTCAAATGCCAGATGGAATAGGCCCAGAAGGAGGGACTGAAGGATATTCAAGTCAGAAAATTCACAGGAATAGTTGGACTGTAGCTAAAGGAAGATTTAATGGAGGAACATGGAGATAATGTGACGTGTAATATTTCCAAGAGAATTATGTTTGCAGTGTACTTTTCAGGTCCATCCCTAGATTCCTATGATGGTGATAGAAAGAGACAGAAACAGAGAAACAAAACAGAACTTGAAGTAGCAATAGAAACAGAGTTAGAAAAGAGAATGATAGATGAGAAGTTATAATGTTTACGAAGCTGTCCTGCTAGTAGAACTTGCCCATAGGGACCACACAACAGGAATTCAGGCACTGGCTTCCCATGACGTTATTCCATTTAAAGGATAGACATCATGGGGAGTGCAGGCATGAATTCTTGATATGTGCTCCCAGCGGACGAGGCTCCACACCGAGAATAATGTTATACAATTACAGGGATAAAGACGGTCAGTTAAACAGAAGGACAAGAACATAGCAAGAGCAAGATAGTCACAGAGAGAAAGACAATTTATATTAAATTGGGCAAAGGAACCCAACTGAAGGAGAAACACAGACGCAGATAAAGCTGAATTTTGCCACAAGAGTGAGCAAATTAACGCCAGCATCATTTGCAAGAAAACATCGAAATATCAGCAGGATTAGGCAATTCAGTCCCAAGAGTCTGCTCTGTCAGTCAATCACCACTGATCTGCTCAGGTTTGGCTTTGTTTTCCAGTCTATCCTTCTAAACCTTGATTGCCTTATTCATCAAAAATCCGACAAACTTGGCCTTTAATATGCGCAATGACTCAACCTCCACTGCTGTCTGTAAAGGAAAATTCCAAACATTATTGATCCTCTGAGAGAAAATATTTTTCCTCATTTCTATCCCAAATGAGAACCCATTCAAGCTTTCTGGCTGAATTTTACAATTGCTGCGTCCATGTTAACCATCCAATTAGAGACCATGGGAAGTACAGGGACATGAAAGAACCATTCAGAATGGCCAAAGTAAAGGCTGTGACACTGACCCGCATACAATAAGAGACAACAGCACAAGATGAAGGCACAATATAGATGATGAGACCTGCAGCCAAAACTCAGGTTCAGCAATATCAATCTGACTAGCCTGCAGGATAACATAACATGCTCTCTGCTGCTGAATTTTACTTTTAGCAGGGCAACCTCAGCTCCTGATCTCATTACAGCCTTAGCTCAATTGTGGACACAAAAAGCTGTATTCCAGAGGTGAGGGTGACTGCCCTTGATATCAAGGTTCTATTTGACTGATTGTGCCATCAAGAAGCTCTGGTAAAACTGGAGTCAATGGGATTCAGGGAAAAAGTTCTCTGCTGGTAGAGGTCATACCTAGTGCACAGGCAGGCGGTTGTAGGTTTTGGAGGTGAGTTATCTCAGCCCCAACACATCTCTGCAGGAATTCCTCAAGGTAATGTTTTCAGTCCAACTAGCTTCAGTTGCTTTATCAACGACCTTCCCTCCGTTATGATCTTGGAAGAGGGAACACTCACCTATGATTGCGCATGTTCTGCATCATTCACGACTCCTCAGATACTCAAGTAGTCCATGGCAAAATGCAGCAAAAACTGGAAAATATGCTGGTTTGGGCTAACAAGTGGCAAGTAACATTCAAACCACACAAGTGCCAGGCGATGATCATCTCCAACAAGACAGAATTTAGTCTTTTGGCAATGATTCAATGGCATTACCATCAATGAATCCTCAACATTCCTGGGAGTTTATCATTGAAAGCTGAATTGGACCAGCCATATACTGTGATTACAAAGCAAGTAAAAAGGTTGGAATCCTGCAGCAAATAACTCACCTCCTGACTTCTCAAAGCCTGCCCACCACCTACAAGCTGCAAGCCAGGAGTGTGATGGAATACTCCCCACTTGCCTGGATGGGTGCAGCTCCAACAACATTCAAGAAGCTTGACATCATCTCAGACAAAGCAGCCCACTTGGTTGGAACCACATTCATAAAGATTCACTCCCTCCATGATTAATGCTTAGTAGTAGCAATGTGAACCATCTGCAAAAAATACTGCGGAAATTTACCAAAACACTTCAAATCTTCACAACTTAGGATCATTAGTATCTAGAAGGACAAGGGCAGCAATAAATGGGAACAGCATCAACTTGCAAGTTGCCCTCCAAGCCACGCAGCATGCTGGTTTTGAAATATATCACCATTCCTTCAGTATCAGGCAAAAGCATGGAACTCCCTCCCTAACAGCAATTTGGCTCTACCCACATGTTAGGTGGTCTGGCTATGCCAAATTGCCCCACAGTGTGTAGGCTAGGGGGGTTAGCCATGGTACATTTAGGGTTACGGAAACAGGGTAGAGAGCTGCTTTTGTGTGGCATGATCTTTGAAGGGTCTGTGCAGGCTCGATGGCTGAATGGCCTTGTTTCACACTGTCAGATGTCTATGATTCTGTGAAACGGACTGCAGTGGTTCAAGAAGGCAGCTCACCAGCTCACCACGATCAAAGGCAACTGGGTGGTGAATTGAGATAACAAGGTGTAGAGCTGGATGAACATAGCAGGCCAAGCAGAATCAGAGGAGCAAGGCGGCTGACGTTTTGGGCCTTGACCCTTCTTCATTTTTGGCAGTTCCTACTATCTCTGGGTAGTGAATTGGAGGTTTCCGTGGGTGGCTGGCCTGAGGCTTGCCTACTTGGTGCTTGAAAGTGGACACTGTTCATGGTGCTCTAACCCCCCACTTTGCCCTTGCTTCTTGCAAGCTGTACACCAACAAGAGAATGGTGTGTGGAATAGATCAAATCTCTTGTTCAAGTGACAACTGATTGGCTTAATTATGTCCTTTATTGGCTTCCAGCTGCTCTTCTGAACCTGTTTTTTGTTTCAATCATTCATGGGATGTGGCTGTTGCTGGCCAGGCCAACATTTGTTGCCCATCCTTAGTTACCCAGAAGTCAGTGAAGAGTCAACCACATTGGCTGTGACTCTGCAATCCCATGTAGGCTAGACCAGGCAAGGATAGCAGATTTCCTTCTCTGCAAGACATTAATGATTCACATGGCCATTTTTTTATGACATCGGGAGGCGATGACCTGCTGGTTTTATCGCTGGACTGTTAATCCAGAGACCCAGATAACATCCTGGGGGACCTGGGTTCGAGTCCCACCACATGAGATGGTGGAATTTGAATTCAATAAAAATATCTGGAATTAAGAATCTGATGATGACCGTGGATCCATTGTCATGGGAAAACCCATCTGGTTCACTAATGCCCTTTCGGGAAGGAAACTGTCATCTTACACAGTCTGGCCTGCATGTGACTCCAGACCCACAGCAGGTTGACTCTTAACTAATCTCTGAGCAATAAATGCTGCCAGCGATGCTCACAATCGATGAATGAATAAAGGAAATTGACAGTGGGTACACAGTCACCCATGTGACCAGCCAGCTCTCTTTTCCACATTTTTATTGGATTCAAATTTCATCATCTGCCATGGCGGGATTTGAACTCACATACCCAGAACTTTGGCCTGGGGTGCTCAATTTCTAGTGCATAAATATTACCAATAACAAAATAACTTCACAGAAGCCAATATCCCATCATTTACACATGGGGAGCCCTGGACACTGATCCAGTTCCCTCAGAGCCAGCTCTCAGGGTGAGCGGGATGTTGGACACTCCTGTTTATATGTGTCAGTAAGGGCTCCCTGATTGGTCCAGATTAACAGCCCCAATCAGGGAATTTATATTGTATGAGATCCACCCGGCTGACTATGTGACTAGAGCCTGTGTCACTGCCTCTCAAAAATTATAAGGAGACTGGGGCACACCCCAGGGTGTTTTTCACAAGTTTCCCCGACTTAAGTACCCAAGCTCCAAATTTGCCTCCTCGGAATTGGGGAAAGTCTACTGAGAGATCCAGTTAGAGACAGGGCCAATCCATGGATTGCAGTGGTAGCAACAGTCAAGATTTGCAGAAACACATTGGTTTATCATGGCATTTAATCTTTCAGTCATTAAAGCGTACAGAATGATGCCTTAGGAACATGGGTTCAAATCTCATAAGGCATCCAGTGAAATTAGAAATCAATTAAGAAATCTGGAATTACAAGCTAGTGTCTGTGATGTTGGCTATGTTCGTTGTAAAAACTCATCGAGTTGACTAATTCCCATTGGGAAAGGAAATTTGTCCTTTTTTCCAATTCTTATCCAATCTGGCCTAATTGTGACTCCAGACCCACAATCATGCAGTTAATTCTTATTTGCCCTCTGAAATGGCTGAATAAAACATTCACTTCAAAGGTAATTAGGGATGGACAAAAAATTACAGTCTTATCAGTAATGCCCGCATCCATCAGAGATTAAAGAACACAGACAGAAATATTGGGAAGCTGATGTCTTTGCCCGTGAAATTCAGTTAAAATTACCACAAAAGGTCTAAGGATACAATAACACAGGTAAATATGCAGAACCAAAGACAGAAGCAAAGTGTTTATAGGAAGGTCGGGAGCTATAATCCCGCTGCCAGACACTCACTGGGAGCAGGCTTTCAAAAAGTTATTGAATGAAAAATTCAAGACAACCTCTAGTTTCCAAGTGGCCCCTGGTGAGCAGTGTTCATGTGTGACACACATACACAGGACAGCAACAAGAGTCAACAAGATACACGCAGGATGGTGGCAATGTGACTCACTGGATCTGTTTGATTTTGCACTGATGATGACATTTTCATGAATATAGCTGGGTAACATTTTGTTGGCACTGATAGTTGTAATTTTTGAATGGCAAATCTTTAAACATACAGGGATTTCAACGTTCAATTTTATAGCATGCTGCAAGTACTCAAGAACAGAGTGAAAGGCAGACCTTTCATTTATATAGCACCTTCATATATCTCTCAAAAATGTACCAATGCACACCTAATGTGATGAATTACATTGAGATGATGCTATCTATCAAAGTTAAGCTAACAAGTTAACTATGTGGTAAGGCACCTGCAACTGTGTAGAAATCTGCTTGGGCTGGCCGTTGGGAACATGCACCAAAGTCACTTTCCTATTCTTCAAATAGTGACAACTGATGTCAGCCCAAGCCCACAACACTGATGTGTCAGTGGATTGTGTGCTTGTGTTCTCAAAAGGCCCAGCGTGCTCAAAAGCAGCACAATATTTAAATGGGGAGGGATTGCAGAATTCTGCACTGTAGGAGGTTCTGAGAGTCTTTGTACATGAATCGCAAAATGTTGGAATGTAGGAATGGCAAGTGGTCAGAAGGCAAATATAATTGTTTATTGCAAGGGTAATGGAATATTAAAATTAGGGATGTTTTGCTTCAATTGTGCAGGGCATTGGTGTGATCACATCTGTAATACTGTGTACAGTTTTGGCCTCCATATTTAAGAAAGGACATAATTATATCAGTAGCAGATAGAAAAGGTTCACTCAACTGAAACCTACGATTAAGGGGTTGTCCCTAAAGGGCAGCTTGGACTTTTTGGGGTTTAGAAGAATGAGAGGTGATCTCATATGAAACATATAACATAGAACATAGAGCATTACAGCACAGTACAGGCCCTTCGGCTCTCGATGTTGTGCCGACCTGTCATACCGATCTCAAACCTATCTAACCTACACTATTCCATGTACGTCCACATGCTTGTCCAATGACGACTTAAATGTACCTAAAGTTGGTGAATCTACTACCTTTGCAGGCAAAGCGTTCCATTCCCTTACTACTCTCTGAGTAAAGAAACTACCTCTGACATCTGTCCTATATCTTTCACCCCTCAATTTAAAGCTATGCCCCCTCGTGCTCGCCGTCACCATCCTAGGAAAAAGGCTCTCCCTATCCACCCTATCTAACCCTCTGATTATTTTATATGTTTCAATTAAGTCACCTCTCAACCTTCTTCTCTCTAATGAAAACAGCCTCAAGTCCCTCAGCCTTTTCTCGTAAGACCTTCCCTCCATACCAGGCAACATCCTAGCAAATCTCCTCTGCACCCTTTCCATTAGATCAGAGGGAACTTGAAGGGAAATCTCCCCCTGTGGGAGAGCCTGGAATGAGAGGACATGATTTAAAAATAAGGGGTCTCCCATTTAAAACAGAGATGAGGAGAAATATTTTCTCTCAGAAGGGTGTGAGTCTGTGGAATTTCTTTCTCAGAGAGTGGTAGAAGCTGTGTGATTGAATAATTTAAAGGCAGAGCTGGATAGATTCTTATGAAACAAGGAAGTCAAAGGGTATTGGAACAGAAACAGAAGTTGCTGGGAAAGCTCAGTAGGTCTGGCAGCATCTGTGCAGAAAAAGCCAGAGTCAACATTTCAGGGCCAGCCACACTTCCTCAGAACAGTTGGTAGCTGGGAAAATGTTGGCTTCTATGTAGAAAATAGGGAGGGAGATGGAGTAGGGAGTAAATGATAGGATAGAGCCCGAAGAGAGAGAAGTACAGTTGGATAGACAAAGGAGTTGGTAACGATCTGGCTAGGAGGGTGAATAATTCTTAATGTGGAATGTTAGTGACTAACAATAGGTAGTATGTAATGGCAGGCTATGTGATAACAAGGCCTGGTGTGTGGAATAGGGGGCTAGGACATGGGAGAGTTTAGGCTCTAAAACATAAATACACATATACACCAATATTTTCCCAGTTACCATCAGTTCTGAGGAAGGGTCACTGGACCTACAATGTTAACTCTGATTTTTCCTTCACAGATGCTGCCAGGCCTGCTGAGATTTTTCAGCAACTTCTGTTTTTGGTCCCGATTTACAGCATCCACAATTCTTTCAGTTTTTAAAGGGCATTGGGATAGGCAAGAAAATAGAGTTCAGGCCAAAATCTGCTCAGCCAAGCTCCTATGTAATGGTAACAATCTTGAAAGGTTGAATGACCAACTCCTTCTCCTAATTTGTATCTGAAGTCCTGCTGCTCATATCCCATACTATGACCCAATCACCCATCATCTTCCTAATGATTCATTCGCTATGACTTGGAATTCTCAGTGATGAGTCTAAATTCTTTTATCAACTCTCCCATCCGTTCTGAAGATTTATCCAGTCCTAAAGCCACAAAACACCAACTCTGATTCCTTGTGCATCTCATCCTCTCTTTAACATACCATTACTGGTCATGTCTTCAGCTTTGGAAATACTTCCTGAGCCTCCCAAACTCTTCACCTCTACTTCCTCCTTAAAATCCTTCCCTTTCCATTATCTCCTTTGTCATGGCATCCATTTATTTGTGAAGTGTGGAATGAATCTCCCGAGGAAGTGGTGGATGCGGGTACAATTACAACTTTTAAAAGGCATTTGGATAAGTACCTGAAGAAGAAAGGTTTGGGGGCATATGGGCCAGGAGAAGGTAGGTGGGACTAATTTTGTTTTGGAATTATGTTCAACATGGACGTGTTGGAATGCAGGGACTGTTTCCATTCTGTATGACTCCATGACTATGACGCTATGGCTCTAAGTGCCAGGGGACATATTTCCATAATAAAGGTGCCATATAATTTCACATAATGTTTGTTCTCAAATCCATATGTTTTCATTGCAGACCCTTCAATCATTGGCAAGAATCTATTCCTGTCCACTCTGTCCCATACCTTTACGATTTAGATGCCTTGATCAAATTACCACAGCAGCTCTCTGATCAGATCAACTCTGTCTGCTAATTCTGGATAAATTCCGCTCTGCTCTGATGGTAAGGCCTACTGTCAGTGTTGTCTGTAATTTAGTGGTTAGACCTTTCAGCTCTGAATCAGAAGGGAGTAATCTCAATTCTCACCCTACTCTAGAGAGCTGAGTCCATAAGCTGACCCAGGGCAACACTAAGGGGAATGTTATGCTGTCAGAGGTAATGGTTTAGGATGATAAGTGGGCCTCCACATCTTCTTGCAACTTGCATTATAACATGTAATGTAATAAAATATGTCAAGGCAACTTATTATGGCACATAATGCAATATTTGGCCAGATGACAAACAGCTTGGTCAAATCGGTAGGCTTTAAGGAGTGCCTTAAAGGAGAAACCACAGAATTGTCTTGGTGCAAAAGGAGGTCATTTGGCCCATCATGTCCATGCCGGTTCTATTATCTAGTCTCAATCTCCTGCATTTTTCCGATTTCCCTGCAACACAGTTCTATTGAAATCATCATGCCTCTTGAACATCGCAATCGAGCTTACAGTGTAATGAATATGGTTCTGTCTAAGTCTTTTTGATCTGTACATCTTTTGCTTACCATGATCTGCCTGTCCTGCTTGTATACAAAGATATTCACTGTATTTTGATACATGTGATAATAAATCAATCAAACAACCCACCATATTTCCAGTGAAGTGCAAAGATAAAGAGAAGGAATTAGAGATCAAAGGCCAAAGTGGCTGAAGGCATAGCTATCAACGGAGGAGTGATTAAAATTGGTAAGGCCTAAGATAGAGGAATTCTGATGTCCTGGAGTGATGTGTATTTGGAGGAGATTACCTTTTATATCAATATGTTATACGGTCATGTTTTAACTCTTCGCCAAATCAGGACCTCCAACAGTGCAGCACCACCGTAACACTACACTGGGAGTGTCAGTATGGATTAACATCTCTTGGGTGGGATGTGAACCCAGGACCTTCTATCTGAGATTATAACCAACTAAGTCATGTCTAAAGGTGGCAAATGAAATATCCCGGTCATTCATTTTCCAGAGGGTGGTTTGCCTATAGTGTCAACAAAGGACTAAGATCTTTTTTGTTTGTGTGAACCTATTCAAGAATGGGGTGTAAGTAGGGAAGCTTGTGAAAAGCAGGAGGGAGAAAGGACATCTGGCAAATGGCTTCCCCTAAACCTCATATCTGAAAGAGAGGGATACGCTGTAGTAATATGTCATGCTATATCTTAAGCTTCAGTTTAGAGCCTTCACAGTAGGGGCTGCTGAAAATGGGGTAAAGGCACACCAGTAGGACAGAGTATAACTTTAAGCCTGAAACAGAAAAAATGGTTTAATGCGTAAGAGACCAGTTGGCCATGAAACAATGTTTATTTGTTTAGCAATGATATGTTTTTCCACGGCGAAAAGGCTGCAATGTTGTAATGTTATTTTAAAGTTGCATGGTTAACTTAGAGTATGGATCTAACTTGGGCTTGGGACAATGAGTTCTGTCTGAATGATTCTTTCCAGTGTTTTTTTTCTGAGGGCGGGCTTGCCTGCATCCCCCTGAACTGTGGCTGCAGATTTACACCCTCAGCCTCTCGCACAGCTGCACAATTTCCCAGTTCAGGATGTGTTTCATGCTTTTTACCATGCCTAATTCTTACCAGACCCTCACTTAACAAGCATGTGCTCCAAAAAAACACAATCTACCGGGAGAGAGGAAAAAAAATTCCAGTCCCAACGCACAAACCGCCTGATCTAAGTGCAAATGTTTAACTAGGAAAAGCTTGTCTTAGCCCAACAAATGAACACATTTACCACATTACTCTGATCTATATTTCACACGTGAAAGAATATTTATACCATTGTGTTGAAATTATAGTGGGCCTTTTTTTGGGCTGCAATGCGATATTTGTGCTTCTCAAGATGATACATAGTTTTCGTTAACAAGGGTCCTTTCCCTGGTTCTAGCAACTATTGTCAGTACTTACTGCTGCTAGAATAGTATGCCATGGGTTAAACATATGATGAGGCCACCTAAGAATCAGACAATAAATTTGCTGCCAGATAATATATATAAATTCCCGTGGATATGCTCTACTGGAGATTGATTTGAAGCTGTCCAAAATGTCTTTCAGTTAGAACCCTAATCACCATCTGAAAGAAAGTATGTTCTCAGACCAGACATTCACTTTGCATACTCAAGAGCCCAGCAGTGGAAGATAAGTGCCTCTTTCTTTCCCCATCACCTGCAAGTCTGCGCTCTCCTCTCCTGTTACCTTGCGTTGCCTGTGTTTCCTTGCCAGACAGAAACCCTGCTATGCCATTTCTGAGTGGGCATTGTTGCTACGCAAAGGTCAGATGGTAAATATCGGCAGGCTATTCCGATGTGCATATGTTGTGTGGTGGTGGTGGGTGGGTGGCATCAGACCCAGTCTGGTCCTGACCTCACCTGTCACCTGCCCACATGCATGTGGCAGCAAGGGTCACTAGGTGGTGATCAGGAATGGGTGAATCCAGCTGGCCTTTGTCCTCCTTGACCCAGGGCACTGAAGCCTGCAGTTGGAATCTGCTGTCCATGGTCAACATCAGCTAAGTCAACATTCGTCCAGTCCATTTGTCAAACCTGGATTTCTCTTCGCTTGTCTAACACTGGACAATGCCCTCTCACATTAGTCTGTCAGTTTTCTCCTGGGATGACTGTGACCACCGTCTCCCCGCCCACATTAGGTTGTCTGCAGATCCCAAATGTAGATTTAGAGAAAGAGGGGCTTGCATTTATATGGCACCTATTTGGTGTCCTACAATGCTTAATGGCCAATTAGTGCTTTTTGACGTTGTTGCAATGTATAGAATGCATCCGTAATTTGGACACAGCAAGACCCTTACCCCCCGCCCCAGCAGCGGGATTGATTTAGGTCAAAGGGTACATTTTGGCTGGGGAATTCTCTCACTCTTAAACTTCAGAAAGTGCTGAACGTTTTCATTACCTAAGAGAACACTGACTTAACACCACATCTGAAAATGGCACCTCTGACAGTGCAACATTCTCTCAACATTAAACCGGGAGTGCAGCCTTGACTCAAGGGTCAAAATTGGCATTCAAAGCTTTAATATTCAGAAGTGTGAGTATGACCCACTGAGTAATATTGGAAGTGAAAAGTGAGCAGATTTTATTTCTCCGTCAGCAACTCCTCCTCACTGCTGCCAACACCACGTGGCAGAGGAAAGAAGATGAACGTATGATGGATTTAGCTTTTAAACAAGGCAGTGTCTCCATGTATCGTCCTCACATGGCTATAATCAACTCAGACTCTGGGAACTGGGAGGGGAGGCACTGTGTGTGACTCCTGGTAAACCAGCCTCATAAGGCTTACACCTTACTTCTGCTTGTCTGGCAGGATTTCAATTCCAGCCTCTGATTGATTTGAATTAAATTCCTCTGCTAAGACCGACAGTGTGTTTACATGAAACAAGCCAGATAGTGTAACTCACAGCGGAAAACATTAATGTGCAAGAATAGAGCCTGGAGACCAGTGTTCAGGCCAAAGTATGCGCTGTATCAGCCAAGTGCATTTTGTAACCCAACACTGCATTGTCCACGTGAATTTAAACACACAAACCCAATAACAGAATCCCCTGCAGAACTCGTCACTGACAATAAAGAGGACATATATTACAGGGCCAATCAGTTTGGAAATTCACATTGAATTTTATCTTTTAAGGAGAAGTTGTTGATCTCATTTCCTTTTCCTTAAACCAAAAAAATTCTCCAGATACGTGTTTTAGTCAGAACACATTGTTAATGGCATTGGCAAAGCCAAAACCGCTTTAAATTTGGACTTGCGCCTCCAGTAATGCTGTCTTGATTTTTAAAAACTAAGGCAGTGTGATTTTTAAATGAATGTACAAAATTTAGCCAATAACACAGACTCCACACAGTATAATACAGTCTGGAGCTGGAGGAACACCAGCAGGTCAGGCAGCATCAGAGGAGCAGGGAAGTTGACGTTTCAGGTTTACACCCTTCATCAGGACAGTCCTGGCTGAAAGGTGTAAACCCAAAACGTCGACTTTCCTGCTCCTCTGTTGCTGCCTGACCTACTGGTGTTCCTCCAGCTCCACACTGTATTGACTCTGACTCCAGCATCTGCAGCTCTTGCTATCTTCACACAGTACAAACTTGGGAATGGAATTGTCCCGCGATGGGGAAGGCGGGAAGCATATTTGATTCCATGGCACAATGGAACAACCATTTAATCAACCATCGTCGCCAAGAGCTGATGATTACATCCATATCCTGCAGGACGGGAAGAGTTTTATGTCAGTGAAACAAGGTCGATTCAGGCAAATTGTTACTCCACCCTTCACCACCTCCCAACAACCACCCCTCCACCCCCGTCTTTCCTTCACTAACTAATCCAGAACAGCTGCTCGCATACATCTCTCCTGAATCACCAGCAGCCTGGTAACCGGGACAGTGAGTGCAAGCAGGATGATTTTAAAAGGGCTCCATTGTCCTATGGGATGGAATTATGACATATTACAATCTTCGCCTCACTCTCGCCCCCAGCCCAAATATTCTTCCAAGTCTGTATTTTTAGGAACAAAAATTACTGGAGAAACTCAACAAGTCTGGCAGCAGCTGTGGAGAGAGAGCAAAGTTAGAGTTAACATTTCAGTTCTTCTGAAGGGACTGTGAATTTGAAACATTAAACTGTTCTCTTCCATCGATACTGCCTGACCTGCTGAGTTACTGCAGCAATTTCTGTTTTTGTTTCAATTCTTTGGCATCCATTGTTATTTATTTTATTTTGTGTTTCGATTAGTACAGACTGCAGTAAACTATAACCAGAATTTCTTTAACATATGAAACATCTCAAGGTGCTTCACGAGATTATTATAAAACAATGAATGACAACAAAGCCACGTGGTAATGGCCACACTGGAGATGACAAAAATGGCGATTACAGAGCTAAGTTTTAAGGAGCATCTTAAAGTGGAAAAGTGAAGGAGAGAGGCAGAGAAGCATCGGAAGAAAATTCCAGAATTTGTCGACTAGGAAACTGAAGGCACTGCCACCAATTTAGGAGGAAGTAGAGTGAGGAACTCAGAGTGTGAAGAGTGCAGATATCTTGGAGGGATGTTGGGCCGAATGACATTACAGACATAGGGAAGTGCAAGAACAGGGGAGGGTTTAAAAATGTGGTTGAGAATTTTAAAATCAACATATTGCTTGACTAGGAGCTAGTGTGGAACAGTGATTCTATGAGTATTAAGGAAAGATGGCTTGGTGTGAGTTAAGACATGGGCAGTAGAGTTTTGGATGGTCTCAATTATACAGAGTTCCTAAATGGATTTATTACAGAGCCCTATGCAGGGCTGACAATTGTTTAAAATTATGGGTTGGATGTTCATTAACAGGATGTTGGGTGTCACTGGCTAGGCCAGCATTTATTACCCAGAGGGCAATTGAGTCAGCAGCATTGCTCTAGCTCTGGGGTCACACGTAGGCCAGACCAGTAACTTCCTTCTTGAACTTGCATTTGTGAGCCCAATGGGCTTTTTGCAACAGTTAACATCATTAAGCTCTTAATTTCAGTTCTTTTTAAAATTGAATTCAAATTCCACCATCAGCTGTGGCGGGATTCAAGAACAAAAATGGAAGTTGCTGGAAAAGCTCAGCGAGTCTGGCAGCATCTGTGAAGAAAAAAAATCAGTGTTAACGTTTGGGGTCCGGTGACACTTCCACAGAACAGAATTCAAACCTGGGTCCCTGGATCCAGGGGATTGGTAGCCTCAGCATAATACTACTAGGCCATTGCCCCCCTTTGCAGTCGCTAGAAGTAAGCAGGCTGGTTGATTTCCATGACAAGATTTAGTTGCACACATCAGGCATTGAAGCCAATCTTATTCAAGTGCCCTGCTTTGAATTTCCCTGGCCTCAACTTCTCCATCTCTTTCCTGAGGTATTCTCTCTTGCTGAGGTACAATTGCAAACATGGAAAACATTTAGTCAACTTCAGCAGGATCAATATGTTACCACAAGCCCTGCCAAGTGTGGACTTGTTGGGCCGAAGGGCCTGTTTCCACACTGTAGGTATCCGAATCTAATCTGATCAATAGGCTCATGCAGGAGATTGAGTTGAGTTGGGCAGAGGTAATAGAGAGCTAGTGGACCAGTGAACTCAGTCACAACAATGTGCCAACACCCCACACCACCGCCAGCCTCCAGCAATTTTTCTTGCCCTTTACATCTGATGTTAGATATGCTGGATGTTCTACCCATGGACCAATACATTATCAACTGTGACTCAGGCAAGTTGGGAGGTTATATGTCGGAGGTTGAGAGGTGACCTAGTAGAGGTTTACAAAATAATGAGGAGTAAAGATAAGGTGGAAGGCGAGATTTTTCTTCCCCCAAGGTGAGGGATTTCAAGACTAGGGGATATATTTTTAAGGTAAAAGGAGAAAGATTAAAAAAGAAGGCAATTTTTTGCAGAGTGGTTTGTGTGTGAAATGAACTTCCAGAGGAAGTCATGGATGCCGGTACAGTTACAATGTTTAAAAGACACAAGGATAAGTACAGGAATAGGAAAGGTTTGGAGGGATATGGGCCAAGTGCGGTTAAGTGGGGCTTGTTTGGTTTGGAAATATGGTGAGGGTGGACTGGTTGGACCGAAGGGTCTGTTTCCGAGCTGTGGGATGCTCTGACTCCAAGCGCACACTGTATGCATGAACATGGCCAAGGCTGAGGGGGCGCTACAGAGCCAAAGGTGTCTTCTTTTGGACCAGAGGTCCAGACTTCCCATCTGCTGCTGGGGTGCATGTGAAAACATTCCAACAATTCTCTTGTCAAGAGGGGCAGGCGAGTTTCCCCATCCAGTCCTGATACCATTATTTATCCAGCAAACAAATCCCCAAGAAAACAGATGATCCTACTGTAATGTTAAACACAGAACTGTGGATGCTGGAATTCCGCAACAAAAAATCTTTGGAAAAACTCAGCAGGTTTGGTAACATCTGTGGAGGAAGAAACAAAATTAATATTTGAAGTCCAGTGACTTTTCTTTCAGCACTGGACCCAAAACGTCAACTCTGTTTTGTTTTCTGCTGCCAGACCTGCTGAGTTTCTCCAGCAATTTCTGCATTTGTTACAGATTATCCTGCCATTTGTGGGATCTTGCTGCACTTAATTTGGTCGCTACGGCGACTATACCGGGAAGATAGTTGGCTTTGGGACGTCCCGGGGTGGTATCAGGCGCTATGTAAACGCAAGGTCTGTCTTTTTAAGACCTTTCTTCACGCCTCCATAACAGTTATCTATTAAAGCTATTCTTAAAAGTACGAGCACTGTATAGACCGATACAGAACTTATTTCTCTTTTATTTTTCACATTTTGGTTAGTTTTCTTTAAAAAAATACAGCAGATACAACATAACAACTTAGAAAAGGCCAGATCTCCCCAAATGGAGATAGACTTCAGCATATTTAAAGTGTCACACTCTTGTTTTTGTCTCTCTCTCTCTGTAACGCCTTTAACACCAAGCTCTCACTCTGTACAGTCTGTGGAGTGCAGCAGGATTGGAGCTTTTAGTTAAAAAAAATCAAAGTTTTTAGTTCGAGGCTTTTCGAAGTGCGAACGAAGGGATGGAGTGGGAGGGAGCACTGGGTATCAGACGCTGTGTCCATGCACCGTGCAGAAGATTTTCCATCGTGTCCTGTGTTTGCTACCAGCCCCTTCTTTGTCGCCTCCCTTGCAGATTGCAGCCTGGTCCGCAGACTGAGTGAAAACCTCTCTCAGCCTCTGTCTCACTCACTGGCGCTGCATCCGCAAAGTGCCCGGTCCCCTGAGCTTCGAATACCCGCTCTTCCCGTCCTTTTCCTTAACCTGCAAGACAGAAACAAACCGAGCGCTCTCAGTGAACACCAAAGAACGAAGTATTTACCAGGCAGTTCACGCATTCGAACGCTGAATGAACAATTTTTGGGTGCATTGCATAATCTCTCCCTCTTGCATTAATAAATCCAAATCCATTTTAAATCGCAGTATAAAATATTTCAAATGATATGGTCACTTTAACGACTTTTTCCTCTTTAACATGTGTGGAATGATAAATGGGTAATAAATATTTTAGATACTGATCCCAAATCTTGTACTGCTATAAACCTTCATAACATTTGCAAGATAGAAAATTTAATTTGAAAACAACATTTTTTTCTAATTATTTTGAATTAACAAGGAGTACATTTATGCTTTCACTTAAAGTTTAGTCCTCTCTCCATTTAAAGTCAGACCGTGGTCCACTCCAGAGCTGATCAGGTATCATATTAATGACACACCGTCTGTAACAGTAGAACTGTAACCAATGTGTAATGTGATACACTCCACATCATTGTTTGTTCTATGTGGGGGTCAGTTAGAGGAAACACACATTCGGCTTCCTGAGAAGTTCCCTCCTTCACCGTCTCTCTCTACATACACCGCCCCCCCTCCCCCCGCCACCCCCGGCACACCTGATGTTGCCAGGGTACATTGGTATGTTTGTTAAAAAAAAATGAAATTGTTGGAGAAACTCAACACATCTGGCTGGATCTGTGCAGAGAGAAAGCAGATGTGGCGTTTCGAGTTCCGGTTCTGAGGAAGAGTCACTGAACGCGAAACCTTAACTCTGCTCTGTCTCTCTCCACAGGTGGTGCCGGACCTGTTGAGGTTTTCCAGCACTTTCTGTTATGGTTTGAGACTTCTAGTATGGGCCGCTGTTTGTTTTGTTATGCTTGTAACCGGGGGAGACCATTTCTGAAGGCAGTTTGACCGGGAGAGAGGAAAAGTGAAATCCATAAAAAACACGCGTCAAGAAATTGCACTCTTGTGATTTCAGACCATCTCCCAACTTTGAACAAACGAATGAGGGTAATTCGATAGCATGCAAAAATAATTCACAAAATAAAAGTACACAAATGGGTTAACTATTAGTTAACCGGGTTAATAATTGGTGCATTGAGACGCGGGAGGTTTAGGAGGGATTTAAGGAAAATGCTTTCACCCAGAGGGTGGTGAGGATCTGGAACTCACTGTATGTGATGGTGGCAGAGGTAGCGACCCTCACAACATTTAAGTATTTCAGTGTGCCATTGATACCAAGGTCTACAAGGCAAAGGGCCAAGTGCTGGAAAATGGCATTAGAACAGTTAGTAAGATTACTAGGTGTAGAGCTGGATGAACACAGCAGGCCAAGCAGCATCAGAGGAGCAGGAAGGCTGGCGTTTCGGGTCTGGACCCTTCTTCAGAAATTTAGTTAGTTAGTTAATGGTTGAATAGTTAGTGGTTGTTTTTTGACCACCACAGAAATGATGGGCCAAATGTCTTTTTATTTCTCTTGCTGTAGACCTCTATGACAGGGCTTAGCTGTTACAATAACATTGAATGCTGACACACCAGCCAGTAAACCCAATCAGAGCTTACTCTGCAAGACAGGGGGAGTTATTTTTTGTTTAATTTTATTAATTGGTTTAAAATAAAAAAAATCAATGATGTAACCCAGAGCAGGACGACACAATTTTTAGAAATCTGTTTCCATAGGCACATTTATAATGTTATGAATTACAAAAATAAAATTGCTTTAAAAAGAAAATAGACTTGAAAGTGATGATCCTTTTGGGGAGCCTTCCTCGCGTAGATAGGCAACATGAAAAATGTTCTTACCGTGGTACTAAAACAAACAACACGTGTAAGAATATAGGAAAGAGCTACAATGCATGTAATTGAATTTAGCAGTTTAGGGTGGTGCCATGAACATGAAGTACAATTTTGTTGGGTTTTCAAATGCTGGAAAGATCCATTTAATTTGATACTCCAAATTTACGGCTCAATTTTTACTGCCATTGTGTAAATAGAGTCAGCAAGTTAAAAAATGTAAACGCTTCAAATTGCTTATTTTATTTTGAGGGTGGATATGGAAACAAGTTATCACATGGGACTCAAACACAGCATTTGACCAACTCTGCAACTTCAAGGAGAGGTGAAATACCTGTTTGAAGTTCCAAGGATCCCATGGTATAGTGGTGGTATTCCTACTTTAGAGCCAGAACGTCCATGTTCAGAATTACAGAGGCCTATAGCACGTGCACTGGTTTGTTAAAAAAGCATCATTACGTAGAGCCAGTTTCCTGCTTTTTCCCCGTATACCCCTACACATTGTTTCTGTCCAAATAGCCACCCAGAGGTCTCTTGAATGCCTCAGTTGAACCGGTTTCCATCACATTTCCAGGCAATGCTCGCTCTGTGTAGAGGTTTTTCTTCTACTCTGTCCAGCCCACGCATGATTTTGAAAACCTCAATCAAATCTCCTCTTAGCTCTCTTCTCTCTTTGAAGAACTGTCCCAACTTCTTCAGTCTAATCCCATAACTGAAGTTCCTTATCCCTGGAATCATTCTTGTAAACAGTCTTGTTCAAAACCTATCTGTCCTCAATAATGTCTGAACAGGTTATTAAAAAGTCTACACTTTAAATTCAGATGAGAGTTATTCATGTCAATTATTAATCTACTGAGTACTTCCAACATTTTGATTTTATTTCAGATTTCCAGGCATCTGAAATATTTCACTTTTGTATACATTATAGGTGATATAGCATTCTTCATGAAATATCTGATTATAAATCAGATGGATCATGTGATCGTAAATCAGTTGGATCATATAAGAGACCAGATTTACCAAAATATTTGTATCTCCAAAAGCTGATTACAATCACATGGTCAATCATAATCACGTCTCCATACTGTCAATTTCACTGGCTATGGTAGACTTCTGGACATTTACAGATTTATGGATATTGATATCTATAAGTTATAGATATTTATAAGAAATATAGTTTAGTAAGTTATTAATCACTTTTGGCATCTATTTATCACAAAATTTGTCAATAGATGTTCAACACAGAGAAATAAAACATTTTTGAAATAAACATTTAACTTTGTTTGTATCTTACTCTTACTTAGCATTTTAAATTTAATTTTTAAAAACTTTTGGTTAATTTTTCTGTTCTATTTCAATATTAAAAAATCTTCTGAGTCTAGTCAGTCCTTTTGATTTGGTGATTTCAACATCATTGTTCATGAATAACCTTATATGGGATTGACTAGCAGATGCCTGTGTGCTAAATGCTCCACCCATTGTCAATGAATTATCAAAAATTGAGTACAAGTTCATTCCATTGTCACCGCACTTTACAATTATTTTCTTTGTTTTTATTTGACACACTGCGAGTTGCTATTTTCTCCCCAGTTCATTGATATCCCTGGTCCACATGGAAGCAGGAAGGTAGGCATCTAACTTTATCTCATCCTTCATGTACTCACCAAGGGCTCATCCAATGAATAAAAACAGAGGGCTGGAGTGCGGGCAAAGAGATGAATTTGCCTCCAAACATTCCTGTTTTCTTTTGGGATGGGCCAAGTTTCCACATGGTATGGAGGTTTTGTTCTTCATTCTCTTCCAGTAAAAGTGAATGTAAATGCATAATGAGATGCTTTACTTTATCTGTTTCACCAGCAGCTTTCTAAAATGCTGGGATTGATTTTCCACTCTGCCACCTTTACCCTTTATGCAGTTTATATATGTTTACCTTGAAAAAGCCTTTAATGGTCTTCAAGAACGCCAAAAAGCTCAAACTCTAAAAATATTCAAACTGCTACTTACACACCAAATAAGTTCTAAACCAGGACTTGTTGACTCTGCAGTTTTATTGACCCTGGATAAATTCCCGAGGCATTTCTCACAAGCAACTTACCATTGGAGGATGATATTATTAATACATGACAATTGTCTCAAAATGGACTGGAAAAAGTGTAAATTTTCGTTGGGCACAGTTCTAATGTGATTCAGATTGAAAATCATTCATATAATTATTTTAATTTTGGCAAGTGTATTCTGAGTTGAATGGATATTGGTTGGATGGGTTCACATTTTAAAAATTTCAATTTAACAAGGTAAATATGCTTGAAATCAATTCTATGTAATTTATAATCCAATTATTATTTTAATTCATGTTACAAATACTTTATCTGCAGTGTTGAGACAAAAAACACTGCAACACTTATTAAGTCTTATTATATTGCTTCTAAGTAAAGGTACAACATTGTGATCTGTTCTGTATCTCTCTCCAAAGTTGTTCACAAATGTCTGCCACACAAACACATTTTCCTTGACATGGTTTTTTGGACAGAATGGAACTATTTCTAGTGTTTATGCAGTGGTTTTCCTGTTGAACAGGTGGACGACATTGGTCTATTATGTCTACAATTAGAGATTGACCCACAAACAGTATTGTGTCTGTACAGCAATGTCTCTGGGGCCTAAAATGCCATTAACAAAATCCTCAAAGATAAATATATATTTTAAAATTGTTGTTAGCATGCTGTGATGAATTAACATTTTCCCTGCCTTTACATTTCATAAAATCAATTTCATGAGATGATTTGTTAGAGAATTGCAAGAAACAAAGTTTAGTTTTTAAGTAAAAGAATAAACACCAGAGTATGAAAATCAGAGAAGTCAACCCTTAAAGCATACATTACGTTGTTTCATTTTAATATAAATCTGTGGAATTTGTAAAATATATTTATGTTGTGAAAAAAGTGATCGATTAAATTGGTAAGACATTCATGGACACATTAACTTCAAAATCATTTGATGAATTTAAAAACAGGTTGAGGATTTAAGAAGGAATCCATCTCTAATTCTGAGGCTTCACACGCTCACTTACAACATATTAAGGATAAGCAGTCAATTAAATGCAAGTAAATAAATTATTACTCACCTGTAACAATCACCATTTCTGGTAATTTGCTGCTGAAAATGAATTACTGCTTATATTTTAATTATCGGTGTTACCAACTAATCTCTTTCTGAAAGTTGAAATCTATTGTAAATGACGGTGAAGGGGTTTAGCATTAGAAAATGGGAGATGGTTATCTTTGTTGTTGATTTGAGCTGGTGCTCTGTGTTGCATGTGATTTCTATCAGCTGCAAATACTACCACATTTGTATCCCTATTTAGGAAAAGATCTTTTGACCAGTAGTTGCAAGAAATACTTTGTGATAGTTTCAAATATACATTCTAGAGTTGACTAAAACAACAAGCTGTGGTTTTAAAATGAGGATTCAGACAATTATTTTACTATGAAACGTTGTTGCAGGTTCGACATTTAATTGGTCAAGTCCAATTAATGTTTCTGAACATTTAACCAAGAGTCCATCATTTATTCCCAAACAAATTATGAGAATAAATTTGGAGTTCATAAAACAAAACATGTGGAAAAAATCTCAAAGCAAAAGTAAAATGAAATAAAGCTACTTACTCCAAAATTAATATTAAGTATTAATACCAAAACATGCATTTTAGCAGCAGATACGACAACTTATCTATCAATTGTCCCACAGCTCACTTCTAAGTTGCAAGCTGTACCTTGGGGCATGTGCACAAAAATAGAGAATGCATGCCAGTCTAACATTGAGGGTGTCCTATACTTTTGGAGGTGCTATCTTTTGGATGAGGCTTTAAATCAAGGCCCTGTTCAGGGGCTGTACAAGGTCTGTTGGTGTAATTTTAAAGGAAACAGGACAATCATCCATAGGTCAGTACCTATTACACAATGAACACAGCACTGAAACAAATTATCCATTTATTATCACATTTAAGCTTACTGTGCCCAACTAGCCTGGTTGCCGCACTACCTACATTACTACAGTGACCAGGCTTCAAAAGTATTTCATTAGCTGTACAGCAATTTGTGGTGCCTTTTGTTTATGACATGCCCTGTATAAATTTGGTCTTTTTAAATTTACATCATACCTTTAACATAGGAAGATATCACAAGGTGCTTCAGTGGAAAGTTACGAATCAAATATTGGCACTGATATAAATAACACCATTACAGTGTAGTCAGTGGGATGTAGGGCTCTTAAAAAGTGATAACAAAAGGAGAGGCGAAGTTGTTTAGAGTCTGAAGCCAAAATGACAACATAAATGCTAAAGTAAAGGGGGTCAGAGATCTCAAGAAACCAAAGTGGAATGACCATGGTGTTGTTTTGAGAGGTTAAGGCTACAGATGGTTGCTTAAATGTATTATATGGCAAGAGAGGACTCAATGGATGAACACAGTGATTAGAATTTTAAAGTGATGGTGTTGGACTGGGAAATGCAACAACTAACACAATAGACCTGATGTTGGGATAAACCTTTTTTGACCAAATATCTGGTTACTCCTCTAGACTTGGCATCTACCTTCCTCACACCTCTGTGAAATGAATCAAGATGCGTATCTGTGTTAATAGCGCTGCAAAAATGCAAGCTGTTGCTAAGGGCCTCCATATAAAACAATGAGACTACTACCAGAGCTCTCTGATTAGTTCTGATCCTTACGCCTGAGCCTCTGACTCTAAGTTGCCCATTTGAAATACCTTGGGAACAAAAAACGCAACGACTGATACAAATAGATCATTTTGTATCTGTTTGTTAATATAATATCTCTCCAGATGATGTCCGCGCTACCTGAGACCTAATAAGAAATCACAAAATGTCAGAAATGGGAGCTCAGATTGAAAGGTAACATCAAAATTGATTTTAGTGCTGTCTCGTATATTAACCCAAAATCCGTGTTTGTTTTCAATAGAACTGGTCGAAAGGGCGGTGGAATTAGGCTCAAAGTAACTTCCTCTGAATTTTTATTTTCAAAGAGTGGGTGAAAATTTTGATACACAGTTGGGAAGGGATGCAGGCCTTATAAGGAAAGTGTAGGGCGGGACTAATTGGACCATCTCAAGAAGAAAAAAGACACAAGCATGATGGGCCAAATGGCTCCATACGCACTGTAGGATTTCAGCCCACGCTGTGCAGTGATAGCAATGTCAATGTGTCATTCCAGATGGCCTGGTTCTCCTGAGTTGTGTGCTCCCGCCACCCCAAGAGAAAGGCTACCTACCCCTTTCCTCTGGTTGCTCAGGCAGAAGGTGCAGATGGACCTGGGCTGCGAGCTCTCGTACTCATTCTGGCTGCTGTAGACGGTGGCCAGGCACGGCTGACCGTCCACGCACTCCTCTCCCACCAGCAGGATGTTCCCCAGGTGGGAGATGTAGCTGGACGCCAGGCGGAGGGTTTCGATCTTGGAGAGTTTCCTGTCGGCAGGCTCGGTGGGGATGAGGGTCCTGAGGGCGCTGAAAGCTGTATTCACGCTGTGAGTCCTGTCCCTCTCCCTGGCGTTGGCGGCTTGTCGGTGCTTCACCACCACGGTGCTCTTGGCACAGCCCAGCCTCCTCCGTTTGCGAGAGCCGCCGCAACAGTCCAGGGACTGGTCCGACCCTTCACTCTCATTCGCATCATCGTCGGAGTGAAGACTAATGTCCGGGTAAAAATGCCGGGCAGCGACGGGTCTCAACATGGTGAAAGCCATGGATTCCACCAGCCCCCCCCAGTACGACACACACACATCCAGTCCTCCCCCTCTCCAGCCAGCCCGCCCACCCCCTGTCTTCCCGTACTGTCCCCGCACTCTCCCGTCTCCTGACTCTCAATAGCCTCTCAGCTTCTGAATGGGAGTTCTTTGCAAGAGACGGCAAACTGCTTATGAAACAAAAACAAAAGTAACTCCCTCCCGATC